>NC_080674.1:151442825-151745855 GCF_030445035.2 Dasypus novemcinctus | reverse complement strand
CAATTTCATTTTTTCTTATTGCAGCATAGTATTCCATCATATGTATATACCATATTTTGTTTATCCATTCATTGGTGGATGGACACTTGGGGTGTTTCCATCTTTTGGCAATTGTGAACAATGCCGCTATGGACATTGGTGTATAGATGTCTGTTTGTGCCATAGTTTTTAGTTCTTCTGGGTATATTCCTAGTAGAAGAATTGCTGGATCATATGACAGTTCTATATTTAGCTTCCTGAGGAACCATCAAACTGTTTTCCAAAAAGGCTGCACCATTTTACACTCCCACCAATAGTGAAGGAATGTTTCTATTTCTCTACATCCTCTCCAGCACTTACTGTTTTTTTAATAATGGACATTCTAATTGGTGTTACATGATATCTCATTGATGTTTTAATTTGCATTTCCCTAATAGCTAGTGATATGGAGCATTTTATCATGTGTTTTTTTGCCATTTGTATTTCCTCTTTGGAGAAATGTCTATTTAAATCTTTTGCCCATTTTTAATGGGATTGCTTGCTTTTTTATTTTTGAGTTGCATGATCTCTTTATATAGAATGGAAATCAAACCCTTATTGGATAAGTGGTTTCTAAATATTTTCTCCCATCGACTGGGCTGCATTTTCACCTTCTTGATGAAGTCCTTTGAATCATAGAAATATATGTAATCCCAGTCCTCAGTATATCAGTATTTCAGCTTTTACTCACCTTGTGAACCATTGATCATGTTGTACTACTTCCTCTGTAGAATCTTCTCCCAAGAAAATTCAAAACAAGGTCCTGACTGAGATGGCATCTTCAGGGAAAGACCAGCAGGCAAATCCCAAGGGAACTCTTGGGGTAGCATTTTTAATCTTAGTGAATTTTCCACGGTCTTGGCTCTAGTCTACAGCCTGGTAGTTTGTGTCAGTTCACCATCCCTCTTTTCCCATCAGACTATACCACCTAAGCTCAGGTGATAAATACATTAAACCAGAAGCCCAACTCAGTAATTCACAATGAAAAACATAACTGTCATATGTGAGCAACTCATTC
The DNA here is from genome assembly GCF_030445035.2 of Dasypus novemcinctus. Classification (NCBI taxonomy): domain Eukaryota; kingdom Metazoa; phylum Chordata; class Mammalia; order Cingulata; family Dasypodidae; genus Dasypus; species Dasypus novemcinctus. The sequence goes on along the minus strand of NC_080674.1, from coordinate 151,744,819 downwards.
TATCATCATAGACAACTCTACATTAGAATTACAAGAGCAAGAGTCACAATGGTTAACATTTATTACCAATAACTTTGTGCCAAGAACAGTGTAAATCATTTTACATGGATTACCTCAATTAAACCTCATGGCAAGTCTATCATTAAGAAATGTGGTTAAGTGCCCTTTATAGCTAAAGAAAGTTAAAGATTATGTAACTTGCAAGATCACAAAACTAGTGAGTGGTAGAGCCAGAAACTGACCCCACATGGTGTAAATCAGTGTCTGTGCACTTAATTGCACCACCACGTTGCCTCAGAAAAAAAAACACTCAATTGCACCATGGTGGCATCTCACAGAAAACAAAATATGTTCAGAAGGTTGCTCAGTGAACACTGAGCCCACTGGGTAAAAGAAGGTAACCTAATGCACACATCTTACATAAGAAGGGTATTCCCAGTGGGACCTTGGTTCACAAGGCCTTTGGTTACTATTTCCTCTATCCCTATCCACACTGGTGTTGGTGTATTCCCAGTGGGATAGGAATTCCCAAACTCTGTTGTTTCCTAGATTGTGCTGGGAGAGGTACTGTCAATGTTTGCTTTGCTAACTCTCTTTTCTCTCTGCTTCCTGACTTATCCACCATTCTGCCCCTTTAATACAATTTTGCCTATTTTATGTGGATTTCCTAGTTGAACTCTGAGGGCATGCCCTTCCTCTCCTTGCCTAGCCACCCCTTATTTTCACTTCTTGGACAAACCTCAGGGCAGTCCCCAGTGTGATTAATCATTCCCACATAGTAAGACTGCAAATTACTTTGGAATGTTTAATTATATTTTCACTATAAAAAATAAGCCATACCTGGAGTGAAGAGTGGGTGGGAATACATTTTGTCAACAAAACAATGAAAACCCTAACCTTTTACTTATCAGGTCTCCTCCCTGAGGATTAGGAGTATTACATTTGAAAGATTTGCTGGGGAATTCACTGAGGATAGTGTCTTAGCATTTGGACTCCTTTAAAGTAGAGTAGAAATGAAGAAAAAGATCTATTTTAATAAAAAAGACTAAGGTCATATGATTGATGAATTATATTCCCATGCACAAACCCTAAGTCCACTAACATGGATGATTTGCCCAAAGCATAAACCAGGTAAAAACAAATTTAAGGAAAAGTGAGCAGATACAGTGAGACACGTTGAGAGGAAGCAATAAGCTAACCAGAGTCCCATAAGTTAGCACCAAATAAACATCTGCTCAGTGCACTATAAGAGATTGTACGTGTCTCAAATGACTAACTTGTACCAAGAAGACAGGATCTGACCCACTAATTATTATACCATAAAGTTTTAATAAAAATTGTTTTTTCAAAGTGCTGCATTGATAAGCAGAGGATATCTTGTGGGAGTTTAAAAATTAGCCAAAGGAGACAGGTGGCAAGATGGCATCAGTTTAATTGGCACTCACCATCTCTCTCACAAAAAAACAACTTAGTAAGGGCAATATCCTGCCCAAGTGAGCTGTTTTGGGAACCCACAGAGCAGTAGGCTTCAGTGCATCAATCTGGAGGGAGTTAGACAAAGAGATAAATTGCTCAAGGTAAAACCATGAGTTTCTCATCCCTGTGGCTGGAAACAGCGGATGACTAAGCCCCACCCTCAAAGCAAAAAGCTGCTTTGAGCCCTGACTCCCACCAGCCACCCAGCAGGAGAGAGCATTCTCCAAGAGTGGGATGGTTCTGGCAAAGGGTGGAGAGGGGTTTCCGTTCTGTGCATTTGGTTGCCTGGACCCCCTTTGAGCTTTGGGGAGCATACCAACCAGCATGAGGTGGCACCAGGAAGAGGGGAGAGGTGAATCTTCTGAGGCAGCCTGATTTACTTAACCAACCTGGGACAGAAAAACTTGGTTTGGGAGAGGGCAGAGTCAGACAATTGACTAATCCAGTGCTGAAAACTATCAAAATTTGAACTCCACTAAGGGAGGCGGACAATAGGAAGCACTTAAAAAGCTTCCAAGAGCCTATTTAGGGTCCCCTGGGAGGAGGGGGTGATCTGGAAGAGGGTTGAGAGGCATGTTTCTGTGGTGTTTGGTTGACAGGGTCCCATCTGAATTTCAGAAGGGAACTCAACCTGGCCAGAAGAGGGGGAATCCATTCACACAGGCTATTGCATCATACCATGCCAGGAGAGAAAGCAATAAGAATAGAAAGGGGGCAGGGACAGACAGGCTCCTAATCAGCAGGAATCTACTCAACTACAGAGTCAACCCTGCCCAAGGGAAAGTGACTAGATAGCTTTCTGAAGAGCTAACTGAATGAGAAAGTTTAGCTCAGTGGAGGAGTTTCTACCTTGAATATACAATGTCCCTAGTTTGATTCCCAGCTTCTCTTAGAGTAGTGATCCACTGGGATATCAAACACAACTGATACTTCACAGCAGGGAAAACATAGACATTATTTTTGTATTAGTTTCTCTTGGTTCTCTTATTTTTTCCTTTAAAAAAAAAGGTTACCTTTTTAAAGTTTAACTTAGTTTACTCTAAAACCTGCTTCAAAACCTGCAGAGTGCAAGCTACAGGGTAATTGATTGATCAACACCAGCAGCCTGAGAAGCTCCTCAGGGGGCTAAGAGGGAAGGCTGTTTCTCTTTAGTTTTTGTTTGACTGCATGTTTGTGTGTTTGGGGTTTTTTGTTTTTCTTTCCTCTTTCTCCTCACTCCTCCTCCTTTTTTTTTAATTGGGAGCTTCTGCCTTGTTTCTTGTTTGCTGCTTTTCCTCTTCCTTGGTTTCCCCCTTTCTTTGTATACAAATTGTGTCTACCAATGCTATCTCTTTTCCTTCCTTCAACTTTCTATCTTCTCCTTCATGTTCTGGTTTTTACATTCCACCTTTCTTTGTATAGTCTTCAATTTTTCTGTTTTTTATTTCTATCTCGTCTATTCTGTTTTCTTTCTTTTATTAACTTTTTTCTTTTCATCTCTTCCCTTTCCCTCTCTCATCATCATTCTGACCTTTTAATTCATTCTATGTATTTTTTTCTATTCAGTTTCCCATTTCATCATTGATACTCAACTTTTTCACCCCTATTACTCTACACTGCTTGCATGAGTTAAATATTCATTTTCCTAGGTCTCATATGGCTCCTCTTATATCCTTTTTCTTTTCTTACCTCTCTCACTTTCTCTGGCCCTGATCTTTTTCCTACAAGGGGACACAGAAATCAGCGAGGAAATAGAATAAGAGGAACAAAGTTTCAAAGAGAAAATAATACACACAAAACAGCAACTAAATAAAACCCTAGAGTAGAGAGAGAAGCTAATCAGCTGAATAAATCCATCAAGGTAAAAAGATAACCAGACAGCAACAAAAATTTATAAAGGAAGACATGCCCAGTCCAATGAACCAACTAAAAACCAGGAAGAGATGGAGAACATAGAACAATTACTCAAAACTGTCCAAACTAATATCATGGACCAACTTAATGAAGTGAAGGAAGACATTAAGGATATTAAAAAGACACTGGGAGAACATACTGAAGAATTTGTAAACACACATTTAAAAAATAATGGATATGATGGTGATGAATGGCACAATCCGAGAAATAATTAATATACACTGAAAGCATACAACAGCAGATTTGAACAGGTAGCAGAAAGAATTAGTGATGTGGAAGACAGTACATCTGAAATAACAGACAGCAGAAAAGATAGATTAAAAGAAAAAATCTAGCAGGGATTAGGAATGTGAATGACAACACAAAACATGCAAATATAAGCATAATAGGCATCCCAGAGGAAGAAGAGAAGGTAAAGGGAACAGAAGGAGTGTTGGAGAAAATAATGGCTCAAAGCTTCCCAACCCAATTGAGGGAGATGAATGTATATGTCCAGAAAGTGCAGCACACCTCAAACAGTATAAATCCCAACAGGCCTACTCCAAGACTTATACTTGTCAAATTGTCCAATGCTCAAGACAAAGAGAAAATATTGAAAGCAGCAAGAGAAAAGAGAAACATCACATACAAAGGAAGCTTAATAAGATTAAGTGCTGATTTCTCATCTGAAACCATGGAGGCAAGAAGGCAGTGGTAGGACAAAGTTTAGGTACTAAAAGAAGAAAATGTCCAGCCAAGAATTCTCTATCCAATGAAGCAGGCTTCAAAAATGATGGAGAGTTTAAAATATCATAGAAAACAGAAATTAAGAGAGTATGACAAAGGGCTGGGGCAAGATGGCATCCAAGTGAGTATACTCTCATCATCTCTCCTGCAAAGGACTGGCTGAGTGGGGACAGAATCCTGCCAGAGCAGGCTGTTTCAGAAACCTAAAAAGCAGGAGGTGTCTGTACACCAATCCAGAGAGACTGAGACAAAAGTAGTGCTTGATCAACGTAAAACTGTGGGTTTCAAATACTAAAGGTAGAAGCTGTGGGAAGGCAAAACCCTCCCCCCTAGGGATGAGGGCTGCAGTGTTTCCTGAAAACCATGGTCACAGGGAGTGTTCCCAAGCCCCATGTTCCCCAAGTGTATGATCCCAAACCCAGGGGTCCCTGAACCCCTGTAACCCACATTCTCCAGGCCCATGTACCCTGAGTCTGCATTCTCCCAGGTCTCCATTCCCCAAACACAGCACTCCAGTCTCAGACTAACTCTGGGAATGGGAGGGTTTTGGCGGGGGGTGCAGAGAGGCCTCAGGCGCACAGGTTCCATTTTCTTGTCCCCCCCTTTTTATGAGCTTGAAGGAGCATACCAGCTGACTGTGGGAGAGTTGGGAAGAGAGGAGAGGCAAATCTGCTGAAAGAACCCTATTTACCTAAATATAGGAAACTTGGTCTGCAAGAAGGTGGAGTCAGAAAATTAACTAGCCTCCATGTAGTACACCCAAGGGAGAGGGACTGTAGGACATGTTTTGGAGGCTTCCAATAGCATATATAGGGTTCCTGGCAAGGTGTGGTTGCTCTCTCTCAAAAAATTAACAGTCATTAATTTCTGTGGTGAATTGATTCACCATGATCCCATTTGACTCTCTTATGGGAGCCCTCATACAGCCTCCCTGCTGCCCTGGGAGAAAGGGAAGTGAAGAAGGGAAAATGAGGGAAGTTCATACTCCTAAGCAGTTTATTCAATTGCAAAGAGGATTCCTTGCTTGAGGCCTTGTCTGGTCTTTTTTGTTGACTTGTTTTCTTGTTTTTCCTTCCTCTTTATCCCCCCATGGATGTTTATTCTTTTTTTTTTTTTTTTTTCTTTTTCTTGCTTGCTTCCCCCCCCCCCCCCTTTTTTTTTCTTTTTTTATATTAGGTGCTACAGGCAGTGTTTCTTATTTGCTGTGCTTCCTCATCCTTGACTTTCTCCTTTCAGTGTGTACTGATTTTGGCTACCAATGTTATCCCCTTTCCTTTATATCTTTCTTTCTTCCATCATTTATTGTTTCTCTTACATTCCATCTCTCTTTGTTAAGTCCCCAGTTTTTCTGACTTTTTATTTCTAATACCTCTATTCTGTTTTATATCATTTATTCACTCTTTATATTATCCTCCTTTCTTTTCTCTTTACATCTCTACTGACCACACTGGCCTTTTAATTCATACTATACTCCTCCCCATATTCAGGTTACTATCTCATTATAGGTACTACACTTTTTTACTGTTATAACTCTCCACAGTTTGCATGAGTTTAATATCCATTCTCATAGATCTCACATGGTTCTTCTGTTAACATATATTATAAAATACTACTAGTATACTTTTTCTTTTCTTACCCCTTTTACTTTCTCTGGTCCTAATATTTTCCTTCAAGGGAACTTAGCCAACAGCAAAGAAATAGAATAAGAAGAACAAAGTGACAAAGTGAAGAGTTAACACACACACAAAAACAAGACCTAAGTAAACCCCAAGACTTGATGAAGATAATCAACTGAATAAACCCATCAAGATAAAATGATGACCAGACAGCAACACAAAATTTCAAACCATACCAATAATCAGGAAAACATGGCCCAATCCAATGAACAAACTAAAACAGAAAGAGAAGTGGAACATCAAACAACTAATCAAAGCTCTGAAAACATGTATCATGGACCAATTTAATGAAGTGAAGGAAGAGAATAAGGATATTAAGAAACACTTGGAAAGCATACAGAAGAAATTGTAATCATACACAAAAAGATAATAGATATTATGGCGATTAACAGCACAATCCAAGAAATCAAAAATACACACTCAGCAAATAACAGAAGATTTGAAGAGGCAGAGGAAAGAATTAGTGATGTGGAAGACAATACATCTGAAATCAAACAGATAGTAGAATTGATCGAAAAAAGATAGAAAAAATCCATCAGCAACTTAGGGATCTGAATGACAATACAAAACACACAAACATACACGTTATAGGCATCCCAGAAGCAAAAGAGAAGGGAAAGGGGACAAAAGGGTTTTGGACGAAATAATGGCTGAAAACTTCCCAAACCTATTGAGGGAGATGGATGTTTATGTCCAGGAAGCACAACACACCCCAAACAGCATAAATCCCAACAGGACTACCCCAAGACTTATACATGTCAAACTATCCAATGCTCAAGACAAAGAGAAAATTCTAAAAGCAGCAAGAGAAAAGAGAACCATCACATACAAAGGAGGCACCATAAGAGGTACTAAAAGGAAAAAATTTCCAACCAAGAATACTCTATCCAGCTAAGCTAGCATTCAAAAAGATGGAGAGTTCAAAATATTCACAGATAAACAGAAACTAAGAGAGTATGCCAATAAGAAAACTGACCTTTAAGAAATACTTAAGGAAGTTCTGCAGGAGGAAAGAAAAAAGCAGGAGAGGCAGATTTGGAGAAGAGTATAAGAACAACTAAAAAGACAAAAAGAGAAAAAAATCAAACAAAATATGACAAACACAAATCCAAAGAAAATATGGCTAATATAAATAATTCCTTGAAAGTAATAACACTGAATGTCAATAGATTCAACTCACCTCTTAAGAGACACAGATTGGAAGATTGGATAAGTAAATATGACCCATCTATATGCTATGTATAGGGAATAAAGGAGATTGAAAGTGAATGACTGCAAAACAACCTTACAGGCAAACAATAACCAAAAAAGGGTAGGAGTAACTATATTAATATTGGACAAAATATACTTAAATGTGAAACAATTGTGAGAGACAAAGATGGACACTACATATTAATGAAAGGGATAATCTTTCAAGAAGAACAAACAATCATAAACATTTATGCCCCTAACAATGGTGCCTCCAAATATGTGAGGCAAACACTGGAAAATCTAAGTGAAGGAATACATGCCTCTACAATTATGGTGGGGGAATTTAATAAACCACTATCACCATTGGACAGAACATTTCAAAAGAGAATCAATAAAGAAACAAAGACTTTGAACAATATATTAGAGGATCCAGACCTAATATATATACGGAACATTATACCCAAATACAGCAGGATATACATTCTTCTCAAGTGCACATGGATCATTCTCCAAGATACACCACATGCTAGGCCACAAAGAAAGTCTCCATGAACTCAGAAAGATCGAAATCATACAAAATAATTTTTCTGACCATAGTGGAGTGAAGCTGGAAATTTGCAAGGGCCAGAGGCCCAGATTTGGCACCAAGATATGGAAGTTAAACAACACTCTTAGAAAGAAAGTGAGTCAAAGAGAAAATCTCAAAAGAAATCATTAACTAACTTGAAACTAATGAAAGCGATAGCACAACATATCAAAACTTACGGGATGCAGGAAAAGCAGTAATGAGAGGGGAAATTCCTAGCCATAAATCCTTGCATCAAAAAAGAAGAAAGAGCTAAAATTGAAGAACTAACTGCACACTTAAAGGAATTAGTAAAATAAAAAACAAAAAACAAAAAAAAACAAAAACTAACCCCAAAGGAAGAAGAAAGAAATAACAAAGATCAGAGCAGAACTAAATGCAATAGAAAATAAGAAAGTTTTCAAAAAAATAAACAAAACCAAAAGCTGATTCCTTGAGAAGATCAGTAAAATTGACAAACCATTAGTTAGATTAACAAAGGAAAAAAGAGAGAAGATGCAAATACACAAAATGAGAAATGAGAAAGGGGATATCACCACTGACCCCACAGAATAAATACTATCATATGACAATATATTAAAAAACTATACTCCAACAAGAAGGACAATTTAGAGGAAATGGACAAATTCCTAGAAACACATAAGCAACCTACACTGACTAAAGAAAGTGATTATCTCAACAAACCAATCACAAGTAAAGAGAATCAGTCATTAAAAACCTCCCAACTAAGAAGAGGCCTGAGCCAGACGCCTTCACAGGTAAATTCTACCAAACATTCCAGAAGAACTAACACCAATCTTACTTAAACTCTTCAAAAAAGTTGAAATAGAAGGAATATTGCCTAATTCATCCTATGATGCCAACATCACCCTATTACCATAGCCAAACAAAGACACCACAAGAAATGAAAATTACAGACCAATCTCTCTAATGAACCTAGATGCAAAAATCCTCAACAAAATACTTGCTAATTGTATTCAACAACACATTAAATGAATTATATACCATGACCAAGTGGGTTTCACTCCTGGTATGCAAGGATGATTCAACATAAGAAAATCAATTCATATAATATACTACATAAACAGATTGAAGTGAAAAAATCATATGATCATATCTATAGATGCAGAAAAAGCATTTGGACAAAATACAGCACCCTTTCTTGATAAAAACACTGTAAAAGATAGGAATAGAAGGAAACTTTCTGAACATAATAAAGAGTATATATGAAAAACTCACAGCTAACATCATTTACAATAGTGAAATCCTAAAATCTTTCCCTCTAAGATCAGGAACAAGACAAGGATGTCCACTATCACCCCTTCTATTTAACATTGTCTTAGAAGTACTAGCTTGAGAACTGAGGCAAGAACTAGATATAAATGGCATCCAAATTGGAAAGGAAAAAGTCAAAATTTCACAATGTGCAGATGATATGATCCTGTACCTAGAAAGCCCAGAGAAGTCTACAAGAAAGCTTCTACAACTTATAAATTAGTTCAGTAAAGTTGCAGGTTATAAGATCAATGCTCAAAAATCAGTAGCATTTCTGTATACCAATAATGAGCAACCTGAGGAGGAAATCAAGAAACAAATACCATTTACAATAGTAAATTAAAAAATCAAATACCTAGAAATAAATACCTAAAGATGTAAATGACTTATACACAGAAAAGTACACAACACTGTTCAAGGAAATCAAAGAAGACTTAAATAAACGGAAGAATATTCCCTGTTCATGGATAGGAAGACTAAATATTATTAAGATGTTTATCCTACTCAAATTAATCTACAGATTCAATGAAATCCCAGTAAAAATCAACACAGCATTTTTTAATGAACTAGAAAAACTATAAAATTTATTTGGAAAGGAAAGAGGCCCTGAAGAGCCAAGGACATATTGAAAAAGAAAAATGAAATTGGAGGAATCACACTACCTGACTTCAAAACATACTACAAATCTACAGTAGTGAAAACTGCAAGGTATTGGCATAAGGATAGACACACTGACCAATGGAACTGAATTGAGAGTTCTGATATAGATCCTCATATTTACAGTCAAATTATATTTGCCAAGTCCACCAAGCCCACTCAAGTGTGAGAGAATGGCCTCTTCAACAATGGTGCCAGGAGAATTGGATATCCATATGCAAAAGAAAGAAAGAGGATTACCATCTCATGCTTTATACAAAAATCAATTCCAGATGGATCAAAGACCTAAATATAAGAGCCAAGACCATAAAGAACTTGGAAAACAACATAGAGACGCAATTATATGACCTCGTAATAGGAAATGGCTTCATGAACTTCACACACAAAGCACGAGTAACAAAAGAACAAATAGATAAATGGGACTTCCTCAAAATTAAGTGTTTTGCACCTCAAAGAAGTTTGTCAAGAAAGTGAAAAGACAGCCTACCCAATGGGAGAAAATATTTGGTTATAGTATATCTGATAGGAGATTACTATCCTGCATATATAAAGAACTCCTATATTTCAAAAATAAAAAGACAAACAATATTTTTTAAATGGGCAAGACATGCGAAGTGCTGATGCACACAAGGAGTGATGTGCCATGCAGGGGTGAATCCTGCATAGGGGAGCCCCACACTAAAGGAGTGCACCCTGTAAGGAGATCCCATGTGAAAAAAAGTGCAGCCTGCCCAGGAGTGGTGTTGCACACACAGAGAGCTGATGCAGCAAGATGATGCAACTAAAAGAGATACAGATTCATGGTGCCACTGACAAGAATACAAACAGACACAGAAGAACACACAGCAAATGGACACAGAGAGCAGACAACTGGAGGTGAGAGGGAGGGAAGAGAAATAAATGAAAAATAAATCTTAAAAAAAGAAGGGGCAAGAGATTTGAACAGATGCTTCTCCAAAGAGGAAATACAAATGGCTAAAAAGTACATGAAAAAATGCTTGAAATCACTAGCTATTAGGGAAATGCAAATCAAAACTACAATGGTAATCTTAGTCCCATAAGACTGGCAGTTGTCAAAAAAAGCAGAAGACTGCAAGTGTTGGAGAGGATGTGGAGGAATTGGAACACTTATCCACTGCTGGTGGGAATGCAGAAGGATTCAGTCATTCTGGAGGACAGTTTGGTGATTTCTCAAAAAACTAGCTAGAGCTTTGCCATATGACCCAGCAATTCCACTGCTGGGTATATATCCAGAAGAACTGAAAACAAGGACACAAACCAATATATGCACACCAATGTTCATAGCAGCATTATTCAATATTGCCAAAAGTTGGAATCAACCCAAATGCCCAACAACAGATGAATGGATAAATAAAATGTGGTATATACATACAATGGAATACTACTCAGCTATAAGAAGGAACACATTACAAACACATGGGATAACATGGATGAATCTTGAGGACCTTATGTTGAGTGAAGCAAGCCAGGCATTGAAGGACAAATTCTACATGACCTCTCTGATATGTAATAAACAAACAAAGCTGTCTCAGAGAGCTAGAGACTGGATGATAGGCTTAAAGGAAGTTGGGCATGAGAGGAAGGTTGCAAGCTGGCGCCTACATGGCTGAAATCTATGATAAACTGGAGGTAAGTATTTGTCAGGGAAGGGTTAAGATGGGGGCATAGGAATACTTTTGGGTGAGGCTTTGCAGGCTTGAGGGGGGCTGGGGTTGGGAGGATGGGTCACATGGCCCAAGGAATTGGGGGAGGGGTTGGGGGAGCAGTTGAACACAGGAGATTGTCAGATATGAAGTCGAAACTATAATGTTGAGAAAACTCTTTACAAAATATAATAAGGAAGTTTACCTGTTTAAGGGGGTGGGGCATCTGGCACATGGGCAGGCTTCTAGGGAGTGTGTGAGTGCCACTTTTGTCATAGTGTGTTATATCATTGAGTGCAGACCCATACAATGAGTGTGAAGGTCTACTCACATCCTGGGGAGGCCCGATGTTCTCAAACAGAGGGAATTGTGTTTCTCGAGAGAATTGGTGGCTCCCAATGGGTTAGGGCAGTCTAGTATGTCAAGCCCTCAGCATTGTTGCAAGTATCTGTGAATCTGGTCTTTCAACTAGTGAAAATTGATTGTCACTCTGGGTCTTGAGGGGTGGGGAAGAAAGGTATAGAATAGATGGAAGCAGGGTAACTAGGAGGCAATGGAAGTGTTCCACAAGATCAGGCAATGATGGATATAGGACATGTTAAATTACATCAAAAATGTATAAAAGTCTATAGGCTAAAATGTAAACCATAATTTAAAACATAAGGTAAAAATTTAGAAAATTGTATAGTCCAAAATATAAACCATAATATAAACCAAAATGTAACTGTGTTTGATAACTGTTTCAATATCTATACATCAGCTGCAGCAAATATAACATGAAAATGTAAAAAGATCATTGCTGGGGATGGGGGAAAAGGGTTTGATGTTGGATATATGTGAATCCCCTATATTGTATATGTGAATTAATGTTATCAAAAACTTTTTTGAAGAAAAAATTAAAAATTAGGAAAAAAATTAAAATGAAAGGATGAAGACACTGAGGAAGAAATGAAAGAAATTGCCTTGCCACTGTACATACAGGCAACACCTATTAGAATGATGAAAGGCAAAACATCAAAAACAAAGTTTTACAATATTTTTCATTTTTTAATACCCCAATTTATTTTTACTTTTTTTAGTTTATCTCAATTAGTATGTATTCTATTTCTAATCTTTAAACCTATCACTATATTTCATTTTCCTATTAATTGAATTTGGCAATATATTAGGCTTCGTTTTTGAAGAAGTTTTGGACCACAGAGAGTTTCAACTACAGCAGGGGAGGAACATTGGTGTGGGGTGTTACTGATGGGGAGTACATGGTTGGGAGTGAGTTCTCCAGAGCATATATGTAGAGTACATATAAATATTGGATATATTTTGGATATTTTCATAGTAGTTACGGTTACAAATGACAACTGAGGAAGTGCTGAGTTCGCAGGGGAGCTCTGTCACATTCCCCAATGGAACAACAACAGTCTCCCAAGTGCAACAGCAAAGACCAATGAAGAAGGATGGTCCAGTGATAAGCCCTTGATACTGATGACTATGCTTATGAGCCTGTGTGCCTGAAATATGAACTAGGCCTAGAGCTGCAGGGTGCCTAAAGGTTACCACCTGAGAGCCTCCATGTTGTTCAAATGTGGCCACTCTCTAAGCCAAACTCAGCAAGTATATGCATTACCTTCTCCCCAGCATGGGACATGACTCGCAGGGATGAGCCTCCCTAGTGCTGAGGGATTACTACCAATCACTAACTGGTGATGCAACTAGAAAGAGACCTTGAATAAAAGAACAAACTCAGACCAGCACAGTATCTCAGCCTACATGTAGGATCATGTGTTAAAAACTGCTTTTTGACCTTGAATAAAGGGGGAAATGGCAAAGACAAATGAGTTTATATGGCTAAGAATCTTCAAAAAAGTCAGAAGTGATCAGAGGGGTTGTGCTACTGCACACCTCAGCAGGACCCCAGAGACAGCCAAAGTAGATAAAACCCCAGGTACAGATTCTCCTGAGGGCTACAGAGACCCACAGGTTCTATGGTCATGGCTGATGGGTCTGGAGTTCAGTGCCATGTCAGTTGGCCCTACTTTGGAATTTGTGTTCCTGCGTGTGATGGAGTGGGACTCAGATGTGACCTTACTACACATGCCTCTTCTGTAACTTTTACTGAACCTGTAGTTGGTGCTAGGGTTAGTGTATATTCAGGAGACTTGAATCTCTGAACTATCCATGTGCCAGCTGGGTCCTGAGCCTCAGAAGAATTCTAACTCCTACTCTCTGGTTCATTGGACATACCGAGGTCTGCTAACAGGGAAGTGAAAATGGTCAACCACCACACCAGGGAACTAAGAGTGCCTACAACTGCCAACAGGAGAATTGCATTCATCATCCATGTGGGATCTAAGTGCCCCCTCAGTATAGAGGTGGAGCGGACATCACCATCCCAGGGTCCACAGGATGGAGGAATAAAATATGGATTAGGGTGGACTTACTGATATTCTACTATAGAAATATTGTGACTAGTAATGGAAGACGTTATAGCATTGATGTGGAGAAAGTGGCCACAGTAGTTGCTGAGGGCAGGGAGATGGAAGAAAAGATATGATGTAGAGGCATTTTTGGAACCTGGAGTTGTCCTAAATGATATTGCAAGGACAAAGGCTGGACATTATATATCCTGCCATAACCCACTGAAGGTACTGGGGGAGAGTGTAAACCACAATGTAAACTATTATCCATGTGGTACAGCAATGTTCCAAAATGTATTCATCAAATGCAATGAATGTGCCACGATGATGAAAGAGGTTGTTGATGTGGGAGGAGTGGGGTGGGGGAGGGTGTGGGGTATATGGGAAACTCATATTTTTTAATGTAACATTATTTTGTGATCTATGTATCTTCAAAGAAATACAATTAAAAAATCATGGGTGTGGGGTGGTGAGGAGTGGGGTATATGGGAACATCTTATGTTTTTTATTGAAACATTTTGTGTGATCTATTAACTTTTAAAAAAGATAATTAAGAAATAAAATAAAATTTAAAAAAAAGAGAGACAGTATGCCAATAAGAAATCTGCCCTTCAAGAAATACTAAAGGGAATTCTTCAGGTTGAAAGGGAAAAACAAGAGAGACAGAGTTGGAGGAAAGTGTAAGAAAAACTAGAAACACAAAAAGATAAATAAAAACAACAAATGAGAGGGTGGGGCAAGATGGCATCTGAGTCAGTGCACCTCATAATCTCTCCTGCAAAGAAGCAGCTGGGTGGGGTTGGAGTCCTGCCAGAGTGGGCTGTTTCAGGGGCTTGTAGGGCAGGAGGTGTCTGGATGTCGATTTGGAGATACAGTGACAAAGTGGTGCTTGCTTGCGACGGTTTGCTCGGTCGGTAGAGGTGGGGTCTGGCTGCGGACGAGGGGTTGGTCCAGCTCTGGACGAGGGGTTGGTCCCGCTTGGGACGAAGGGTCGGTCCCACTTGGGACAAGGGGTCGGTCCGGCAGCAGACGAGGGATCGGTCTCACAAGGGGTTGCGCGGTTCGGCTGACGGGGTCGCCCAGCGAAGCCGGCGACGAAGGGGTCGCCCGGAGAAGCAGGCGACGAACTGGGGACAAGGGAGGCCAGGCCCTTGTCGGGGGCTCTCAGGACTGGAGGGCGCACGGCAGAAGAACTACCACGGAGACAAGGTAAACACGCAAGTCCACTTTATTGAGGGAGAGGCAACAGTTTTATAGGGGCTGGGGAAGGCTGATTGGTCGAAGCCACGCCCTGTTCTGATTGGTTGCCGGCGAAAGGTCAGTGGGCGGTACTGGACGGGGGAGGGGTGGTGGTTAGGGATTGGCTGTCGCTGTTGCTGGGGGAAGGGGCAGGGTTTAGGGATTGGTGGCTGCTGTTGCTGGGGTGGAGGGCAGACTGGATTTTTCCGCCCACGCCTGGCTGTTGCTGCTGTCGGGGGAGGGGAAAAGGGCAGACTGGAATTTTCCGCCCTGCACCTGCGCAGGGAGAAAGAAGAAGAAGGGTGCCGCCCCACCGGCATCGTGTGGCGCCATCCGGGAGGAGGGGCGGCCGCGGAAGCATGGCTGCCAAGAAGGGGAGACCCGAGGGCACTCTGCACCCATGCCAAGCTTCCTTCAGGGGTGGTGGTGAGTCCGACCAGCCACCCTATTATGGGGGCAGCGGCTTGGCCTGCCGCGGCCGCTCCCCCACCAGGCCAGCAAACCACACTTCAGCCCGAGGGGTGACCGCACTTGCTAGAGGTAGAATTTTGGGTTCCTGACACGGAGGTCAGAAGTTGTCGGCGGGACCCTTCCCCCTAGGGCTGGCGGCCACTCTTCCCTGAAAACTGTTGGTTGTGCTGTGGCATTCCCAAGCCCCATGTTTCCTGGATGTGTGGTTCTGGGGCCTGTGTCCCCTAAGTCCCTGAAGCCCACACTCCACAGACCCACATACCTTGAGTCTGCAATATCACAGACTTCCCATTTCCAAATCCAGCACTTGCTCCCTGAGGTCTGTTATTGCCCTAGCCCTTGGTTTTGGACTGACTCTGTGAGTGTGAGAGATTTGGTGGGAGATGCGGAGGAGCTAGGGGAGTGGTTTCAATTTTCTGGTCTCCCCACCACCTTTTTTTTTTTTTTTTTTTTTGAGCTTGGAGGAATATACCAGCTGGCTTGGGGAGAGCCTGGGAAGAAAGGAGAGGCAAATCGGCTGAAAAAGCCCAATTTACCTAAATGCCCTAGGATAGGAACTTGGTCTGGGAGAAGGAGGAGTCAGAATACCAATTAGCCCTCCCCTAGCACACCTAAGGGAGAGGGATCTTAAGATGTGCTTTCCAAGCTTCCAATAGCTTATGTGGGGTTCCTGGTGAGGTGTAGGAGCTCTCTCACTGGAAATAAAGAGTCTTTGTCTTCTGTGTTGAGTTGGTTCACCAAGGACTCACTTGATTCTCCTACTGGGCCCCTCACTCATCTTTCCTGTTGCCCTTGGAGAGAGGGAAGTAAGGAAGGAAGAGAGGGGGAACATCAGATTCCTAAGAGTTTTATTTAACTGCAAAGAGGATTCCTAGCTTGAAACTTGTTTTTTTTGGGTTGTTGTTGTCATTGGTTTGTCTTCTGCTTTTTCCTTCCTCTTTACCACCCAAAGGTCCTTTTTATTTTCTTTTTATCTCTTTTTCTTGCTTGCTTCCCCTTGCCCCCACACACCCTTTTTTTTTCTTTTTCTTCCTTTCTCTTCTTTTTTATTTTTATTTTTTGTGTTAGGTACTGCAGGGAGGACTTCACATTTGCTGTGTTTCCTCATCCTTCATTTCCTCTATTCTGTGTGTATTGAATTTCGCCACCAACACGATCCCCTTTCCTCTACATCTTTCTATCCTCCATCATTTATTGTTTCTCTTACATTCCACCTCTCTTTTTTGGCCCCCAAATTATCTGACTTTTTATTTCTAATACCTTTGTTCTGTTTTCTGTCTTTCATTCACTCTTTATATTATTGTCTTTCTTTTCTCTTTCCCTCTCTCCTGAAAACACTGGCCTTTTAATTCATACTATATTCCCCCTCATATTCAGTTGGCTGTCTCATTATAGGAACTCTACTTTACTTACTGTTATAATTCTACACAGCTTGCATAAGTCTAATATCCATTCTTCTAGATCTCACATGGTTCCTATGTTAACATTTACTATCTATACTACTACTACACATTTTCTTTACTTACTCATTTTGCTTTCCCTGATCATAATATTTTCCTTCAAGTGAACTTAGCCAGCAACAAGAAAATAGAATATGAAGAAAAAAGTGACAAAGAGAAGACAGAACATATATGCAAAAACAACAACTAATTAAACCCCAAAACTAGACAAAGAAACTAAGTAACTGGTTAAAACCATCAAGATAAAATGATGACCAGACAGCAACAAAAAATTTCAAACCAAACCAATAATCAGGAAAACATGGCCCAATCCAATGAACAAACTGAAAACCAGGAAGAGGAGCAGAACATCGAACAAGTAATTAATGCTCTCAAAACATATATTAGTGACCAATTTGATGACGTGAAGGAAGAGATTAAGAATATGATGAAAACACTTGGAGAGAATACAGAAAAAAATTGCAAAAAGATAATAGATATGATGGTGATGAACAGCACAATTTAAGAAATCAAAAATACACATTCAGCAAATAAAAGAAGATTTGAAGAGGCAGAGGAAAGAATTAGTGATGTGGAAGACAGTACATCTGAAATCAACTAGATAGTAGAATTGATTGAAAAAAGATAGAAAAAGTCTATCAGCAACTTAGGGATCTGAATGACAATACAAAACACACAAACATACACATTATAGTCATCCCAGGAGCAAAAGAGAAGGGAAAGGGGACAGAAGGGGCATTGGAGGAAATAATGGCTGAAAACTTCCCATATCTACTAAGAGATGGGTGTACAAGTCCAGAAAACATGACACACCCTAAACAGCATAAATCCAACAGGCCTACCCTAAGACATATACTTGTCAAATTATCCAATGCTCAAGACAAAGAGAAAATTCTAAAAGCAGCAAGAGAAGAGAGAACCATCACATACAAAGGAGGCTCCATATGATTAAGTGCTGATCTCTCATCTGAACCCATGGAGGCAAGAAGGCAGTGGTATGATATAGTCAAGGTACTAAAAGAAAAGAATTTCCAATCAAGAATACTCTATCCAGCAAAGCTAGTATTAAAAAATAATAGAGAGTGCAAAATATTCACAGATAAACAGAAACTAAGAGAGTATGCCAACAAGAAATCTGTCCTTTAAGAAATACTAAAGGGAGTTCTGCAGAAGGAAGGAAACAAACAGGAGACACAGAGTTGGAGGAGAGTGTAAGAACAGCTAAAACTACAAAAAGAGAAGAAAATCAAACATAAGACAAACACAAATCCAAATAAAATATGGCTAATATAAATAATTCCTTGAAAGTAATAACACTAAATGTCAATGAATTAAACTCACCTTTTAAATGACACAGACTGGAAGATTGGATAAGGAAATATGACCCATTTATGTGCTATCTACAAGAAACACATCTTAGACACAGAGATCCAAGGAGGATGAAAGTGAATGACTGGAAAAGAACTTTACAAGCAAATAATAATCAGAAAAAAAGGGCAGGAGTAGCTATATTAATATCAGACAAAATAGACTTTAAATGCAAAACAATTGTGAGAGACAAAGATGGACACTACATATTAGTGAAGGGGATAATCTTCCAAGAAGAATGAACAATCACAAACATTTATGCTCCTAACAAGGGTGCCTACAAATACATGAGGCGAACACTGGAAAAAGTAAGTGAAGGAATAGATGCCTCAACAATTATAGTGGGGAACTTTAATACACCACTATCAACTTTGGACAGAACATTTCAAAAGAGAATCAATAAAGAAACAAAAACTTTGAACAGTATATTAGAGGAACTGGACCTAATAGACATATACAAAACATTACACCCAAATACAGCAGGATATACATTTTTCTCAAGTGCACATGGATCATTCTCCAAGACACACCACATGCTAGGCCACAAAGAAAGTCTCAATGAATTCAGAAAGATTGAAATCATACAAAATAATTTCTCTGACCACAGTGGAGTGAAGCTGAAAATCTGCAAGGACCAGATTTCACAGCAAGATATGGAAATTAAACAACACACTCTTAGAAAAACAGTGGGTCAAGAAGGAAATCTCAAAAGAAATCAGTAACTACCTTGAAACTAATGAAAATGATAACACAACATATCAAAACTTATGGGATGCCACAAAGGCAGTACTGACAGGGAAATTTATAGCCATAAATTCATACATCAAAAAAGAAGAAAGAGCTAAAATTGAAGAACTGCACACTTGGAGGAATTAGTAAAAAAAAAACAACAACAAACTAAACCCAAAGAAAGAAGAAAGAAAGAAATAACAAAGATCAGAACTAAATGAAATAGAAAATAAGAAAGCACTTGAAAAAATAAACAAAACCAAGAGCTGGTTCTTTGAGAAGATCAATAACATTGACAAACCCTTAGCTAGACTAACATAGAAAAAGAGAGAGAAGATGCAAATACACAAAATAAGAAATGAGAAAGGAGATATCACCTCTGACCCCACAGAAATAAATTATCATAAGAGGATACTTGAAAAACTATATTCCAACAAGAAGCACAATTTACAGGAAATGGACAAATTCCTAGAAACACATAAGCAGCCTACATTGATGAAAGAAGAAACTGATGATCTCAACAAACCAATCACAAGTAAAGAGATAAAAATCAGTCATTAAAAACCTCCCAACTAAGAAGAGCCTAGGGCCAGACGGCTTCACAGGTGAATTCTACAAAACATTCCGGAAAGAACTAGCACCAATCCTGCTGAAACTCTTCCAAAAAATAGAAACAGAAGGAACATTGACTAACTCCTTCTATGATGCCAACATTACCCTAGTACCAAAGCCAAACAAAGAAACCACAAGAAAGGAAAATTACAGACCAATCTCTCTAATGAACCTAGATGGGAAAATCTTCAACAAAATACTTGCTAATTGTATTCAACAACACATTAAAAGAATTATACACCATGACCAAGTGGGATTCATTCCTGGTATGCAAGAAGGGTTCAACATAAGAAAATCAAATAATGTAATACACCATATAAATAGATTGAAGGGAAAAAATCACATGATCATATCTATAGAAGCAGAAAAAGCATTTGACAAAATACAGCACCCTTTCTTGATAAAAACACTGCAAAAGACTGGAATAGAAGGAAGTTTTCTGAACACAATAAAGGGTATATATAAAAAATCCACAGCTAACATCATTTACAATGGTGAAATCCTAAAATCTTTCCCTCTAAGATCAGGAACATTACAAGGATGTTCACTATCACCCCTTCTATTTAACATTGTCTTAGAAGTACTTGCTCGAGCACTGAGGTAAGAACCAGTCATAAAAGGCATCCAAATTGGAAAGGAAGAAGTCAATTTTATTATTATTTGCAGATGACATGATCCTATATGTAGAAAACCCTGAGAAGTCTACAAGAAAGCTTCTAGAACTCATAAATGAGTTCAGTAAATTCGTAGGTTATAAGATCAATGCACAAAAAATCAGTAGCATTTCTGTACACCAATAATCAGCAATCTCGGGAGGAAATCAAGAAACAAATACCATTTACAATAGTAAATTAAAAAATCAAATACCTAGGAATAAATTTAACTAAAGATGTAAAAAAACCTTATACACAGAAAACTACACAACACTGTTCAAGGAAATCAAAGAAGACTTAAATAAATTCAAGAATATTCCCTGTTCATGGATAGGAAGACTAAATATTATTAAGATGTCTATCCTACCCAAATTGATCTACACATTTAATGCAATCCCAATAAAAATCAATACAGCATTCTTTAACGAACTAGGAAAACTAGCTATGAAATTTATTTGGAAAGAGGCCCCAAATAGCCAGACATATTGAAAAAGAAAAATGAAATTGGAGGAATCACACTACCTGACTTCAAAACATACTACACAACTACAGTAGTGAAAGAAGCATGGTATTGGCACAGGATAGATACACAGACCAATGGAACTGAATTGAGAGTTCCGATATAGATCCTCATATATACAATCATATAATATTCGACAAGGCCACCAAACCCAGTCAACTGGGAGAAAATGGCCTCTTCACCAAATGGTGCCTGGAAAACTGGATATCTATATAGAAAAGAATGAAAGAGGATTACCAACTCATACCTTATACAAAAACCAACTCAAGATGGATCAAAGACCTAAATATAAGAGCCAACACCATAAAGACTTTGGAAAGCAATGTAGGGAACCATCTACAGGACCTTGTAATAGGAAGTGGCTTCATGAACTTCACACCCAAAGCACAAGCAGCAAAAGAACAGATAAATGGGACTTCCTCAAAATTAAAGCCCTCTGCACCTCAAAGGAGTTTGTCAAGAAAGTGAAAAGAGAGCCTACACAATGGAACAAAATATTTGGTAACCATATATCTGATAGGAGATTTATATCCTGCATATATAAAGAACTCCTATGTCTCAAAAATAAAAAGCAAAACAACCCATTTTTTAAAATGGGGAAAAGATTTGAATATACACTTCTCCAAAGAAGAAATACACATGGCTAAAAAGTACATGAAAAAAATGCTCAAAATCACTAGCTATTAGGGAAATGCAAATCAAAACTACAATGAGATACCATCTTACTCCCATAAGATTGGCAGCTATGGTAAAAAGAGAAGACTACAAATGCTGGAGAGGATGTGGAGGAATGGGAACACTTACCCATTACTGGTGCAAATGCAAAAGGATCCAGCCATTCTGGAGGACAGTTTGGCAGTTTCTCAAAAACCTAGCTATAGATTTGCCTTATTACCCAGCAATTCCACTGCTGGGTAGATAGCCAGTAGAACTGAAAACAAGAACACAAATCAATATATGCATGCCAATGTTCATAGCAGCACTATTCACTCTTGCCAAAAGTTGGAATCAACCCAAATGCCCAACAACAGATGAATGGATAAATAAAATACATACAATGGAATACTACTCAGCCATAAGAATGAATACAGTACAAACACATGAGATAACATGGATGAATCTTGAGAACCTTATGTTGAGTGAAGCAAGCCAGGCATTGAAGGACAAATACTACATGACCTCACTGGTATGAAATAAGTAAACCAAGCTGTCTCAAAGAGCTAGAGACTGGAAGATAGGCTTAAAGGAATTTGGGGGGTAGAGGAAGGTTGTGAGCTGACACCTACTTGGGTGAAATCTATGATAAGCTGGAGGTAAGTATTTGTACAGGGAAGAGATAAAATGGGGGCATAGGGATACCTTTGAGTGGGGCTTTGCAGGCTTAAGGGGGGATAGGGATGGGAGGATGGGTAAGATGGCTCAAGAAATGGGGGAGGGTGGGGAGAACATTTGAACATAGGAGATTGTCAGGAATGTGGTTGAAAGTATAATGTTGAGAAAACTTTTTCAAAAATATAATAAGGAAGGTCACCTGTTTAAGATACTTAAAGGGGAGAATTTGACACAGGGAAGGCTTCTAGGGAATGTGTGAGTGCTCATTTTGTCATAGTGGGTTATACCATTGGATGGAGACCCATACAATGAGAGCAAAGGTATACCCACATTCTGGGGAGGACTGATGTTCTCAAATAAAGGGAATTATATCTCTTGAGACAATTGGTGGTTCCCAGTGGGTTAGGGCAGTAGAGCATGTCAAGCCCTCAACATTGTTGCAAGTATCTCTGAATATGATCCTTCAAGTAATGAGGAATGATTGTCACTGAGGGGAGGAGGAAAGAGGTATTGAATAGATAGAATCAGTGTAACTCTGGGGGCAATGGAAATGTTCCAAAAAAATTACGCAAAGATGGATATAGGACATGTTAAAATACACCAAAAATATATAAAAGCCTGTGGGCTAAAATGTAAACCATAATGTAAGCCCAAGTGTAACCATGTTTGAAAGCTATTGTCTCAATATCTGTACATCAATTGCAGCAAATATAATATGAACATGTAAAAAGATCATCGCTGGGGAAGGGTCAAAGTGTTTGACGCTGGATATCTGGGTGTACTATATATTGTATATATGAATTACTTCATCTAAAACTTTTGTGAAAACAAACTTAATAATTAGGAAAAAAAAAAGAAAGAATGTAGACACTGCGGGAGAAATGGAAGAAATTGTCTTGCCACTGTACATACAGGGCAACACTTACAGCAGTGATAAAAGGCAAAACATCAAGAACAAAGTTTTTCATTTTTAATTTTTTGATACCCCAATTTATTTTTACTTTAATTTTTCTAAATTAGTATGTATTCTATATCTAACCTTTAAACCCATCAATATATTCCATTTTACTATTAATGGAACCTGGCAATGTATTAGGTTTCATTTTCGAAGAAGTTTTGGATCACAGAGAGGTACAACTCTGGCAGGGGAGGAATACTGGTGTGGGATTTTATTGATAGGGGGCACATGATTGGAAGGGAGTTCTCCAGGAAATGTATACAGGGTACATAAAAATGTTTGAATATTTTCATAGTGGTTACAGTTAAAAATGTCAATTGAGGGAGTGCTGAATTCCTAGCCAGGGGAGCTCCATCACATTCCCTAATGGAACAGCAACAATCCACCAAGTGCAATGGCAAACACCAAAAAAGGATTGTCCAACAATGAGCCCTTGATGCTAATGACTATGCTTGTGAGCCTGCGCACCTGAAATAAGATCTAGACCTAGAGATGCAGAGTACCTAAAAATTACCTCCTGAGAGCCTCTATGTTGCTCAATGCAGCCAGACTCGACACCAAACTCAGCATGTAAATGCATTACATTCCCCCCAGCTTGGGATATGACTCCCGGTGGTGAGCCTCCCTGGTGCTGAGGGGATACTACCAAGTACCAGCTGATGATGTAACTAGAACATGACCTTGAATAAAAGGATCAACTCAGACCAGGAGAATATCTCAACCTACACGTAATATTAGGTGTCAAAAATGCTTTTTGACCTTGAATAAAAGGGGGAAATGGCAAAGACAAATGAGTTTATATGGCAATGAGTCTCCAAAAAAGAGTCAGGAGGTCATCAGAGGGGTCCCAGAGACAGCTGAAGTAGATGCAAGCCTAGGTATTGGTTCTTCTGAGGGCTACAGAGACCCACAGGTTCAATGGTCATGGCAGATGGAGTTCAGTGCCATATCAGTTGGCCCTACTTTGGAGTTTGTGTTCCTGAGTGTGATGGAGTTGAATTCAGATATGATCTTTGTTCACAAGCCTCTCCTGTTACTTTTACCAGACCTGTGGTTGGCGCTGGGATTTGGTGTATGCTCAGGGGACCTGAATCTCTGGACTGCCCATGTGATAACCAGGCCCTGAGCCTCAACAGACCTGTAAATCCCACCATCTAGTTTAATGAACTTACTCCAGCCAGTTAATAGGGAGGTGAAGAAGGTCAACCAAAACACCAGGGAGCCAAGAGTGCCTACAACTGCAAGCAGGGGAATTGCATCCATCATCCATGTGGAATCTAAGGCCCTCTTGATATAGAGGTGGAGTGGACATACCCATCCCAGGGTCCACATGTTGGGAACTGAGGCACAGTGGCCTCTCAAGGAGAGACATGCTGTCTCCATGGCTACGCTTGCAACCTAAGGAATGCGGTAATTAAGAGTTCCCGGCAAATGGGATAAAGCTGTTAAAGGCTGAAAGAAAAGATGAGCACATACCTTTTGTAGTGAATAGAACACTTAGACTTTGTACATTGAGATAAGATTTTTTAAAATTTCTTAGACTATGGGTAATGCAGATAGTTAATAGGTGTTGCTGCTTGATGACACGTAGGCTATGTGTTTATGCTTATTGGCACGTAGGCTACATATGCCTGCTTCTTGTCATATCCACTGGGGTATATATAGAGACCCTTGTAAACAGTAAAGTTGTCTGAGGAGTTACTATTCACAGACCTCCTGATCCCAGCTCTCTCGTTCTTTCTTTTTCTTTCTTTCATTCCCAATACCCTTCGGGTCCAAATCTCCAACATCCACAGGATGGAGGAACAGAGTATGGATTAGAGTAGACTTACTGATACTCTATTTTGGAACTATGGTGATTAGTAATGGATTAAATGTAGCATTGATGTGGAGAAAGTGGCCATGGTAGCTGCTGAGGGTAGGGAGATGGAAGAAGAGATACGATGTGGGAGCATTTTCAGGACTTGGAGTTGTCCTGGGTGGTACTGCAGGTACGGTTGCTGGACATTGTAGGTCCTGCCATGGCCCACTGGTAGGACTGGGGGAGAGTGTAAACTACAATGTAAACCACTATCCATGTAGTGCAGTAGTGCTCCAAGATGTATTCACCAAATGCAATGAATGTGCCACATTGATGAAAGAGGTTGTTGATGTGGGAGGATTGGGGTGAGGGGGGTGGGGGCTATATAGGGACTTCATATTTTTTAATGTAACATTAAATAAATAAATAAATAAACAAACATATAAATTTTTAAAAAGGAAAGAATAAAAACACACACACAAAAAAAAAACAACATATGACACACAGAAACCCAAAGAAAATATGGCAAATGTAAGTAATTCCTTGACAGTAATAACACTGAATGTTAACAGATTAAATTTACCAGTCAAGAGACAGAGATTCTTAACACATCATTCATCCTGTCATCCTTGCAGATAGTTTCAAACACACTATTAATAAAATTGAAATTCTTAACATAAAAAAAGAAACAAAGACTTTGAATAATGCATTAGAGGATCCGGACCTAAATGACATATACATATGTATATGCATTGGGATATACATTCTTCTCAAATGCACGTGGATCATTCTCCAAGATAAATCACATTCTAGGCCACAGAACAGCTCTCATTGAATTCAGAAAGATCAAAATTATACATAGTAATTTCTCTGTCCACAAAGGAATGAAGCTAGAAATCAATAAGGGTCGGAGTCTCTGATTAAGCACAAAGATACGGAAGTTAAACAATACACTCTTAGACAAACAGTGAGTCAAGGAGGAAATCACAAAAGAAATCAGTAACTACCTTAAAATGAATGAAAAACCATGTGTCAAAATCTATGGGATGAAGCAAAATCAGTACTGAGAGGGAAATTCATAGCAATAAATGCCTGTATTAAAAATGAAGAAAGAGCTAAAATTAAAGACCTAACTTTGAATCAAAAAAAAAAAAAAACCAACCCCAAAGGAAGTAGAAAAAAAGAAATAACAAAGATCAGAGCAGAACTAAATGAAACTGAAATAAGAAAGCACCAGAAAAAATAAACTAAACCAAAAGCTGGTTCTTTGAGAAGATTAATAAAATTGACAAACACTTAGCTAGACTAACAAATATAAAAAGAGAAGATGCAAATACATAAAATAAGAAATGAGGAAGGGGATATCACCACTGACCCCACAAAAATAGAATATCATAAGAGGATATTTTGAAAAATCGTATGACAACAAGATGGATAATTTAGAGGGGATGAACAAATTCCTGGAAACACAGAAGCAGCCTACATTGACTAAAGAAGAAATTGATGAACTCAACAGAACAATCACAAGTAGAGATAGAATTAGTCATCGAGTCCCCAACTAAGAAGAGCCCAGGACCACATGGCTTCACAGGTGAATTCTACCGAACATTTTGAAAATAACAAGCACAAATCCTGCTTAAACTCTTCCTCCCCCCCCCCCCAAAAAATAGAGGGAACATTGCCTAATTCATTCTATGATGCCAACATCACACTAATATCAAGGCCAAACAAAGATGCCACAAGAAAGGAAAACTATAGACCAATCTTTGTAATGAAACTATATGCTAAAATGCTCAACAAAATGCTTGCTAATGGTATTCAAAAACACATCAAATGAATTATATGCCATAACCAAGTGGGTTTCATATGGAGTATGCAAGGATGATTCAACACAAGAAAATCAATGTAATAGACCACATATACATATCAAAAGAAAAAACCACATGATCATCTCTATAGCTGCAAAAAAAAAGCATTTGACAAAATACTGTGACCTTTCCTGATTAAAAAAAAAAAAACTACAAAAGATAGGAATAGAAGGAAACTTCCTCAACACGATAAAGGGTATATATGAAAAACTCACAGCTAACATCATATTCAATGCTGAAATCATAAAACCTATCCCTCTAAGACTGGGAACAGGACAGGATACCCACTTTCATAGCTTCTATTTAACATAGTATTAGAAGAACTTGCTTAAGCACGTAGGCAAGAAAAAGATATAAAAGGCATCCAACTTGGAAAGAAGAAGTAAAAATTTCACTATTTCCAGACAACATGATCCTATATATAGAAAGCCCTGAGAAATCTACAACAAAGCTTCTAGAACTTACAAATGAGCTCAGTAAAGTCACAGGTTATAAGATCAATGTGCAAAAATCAGTAGCATTTCTGTGCACCAATAATGAGCAATCTGAGGAGGAAAGCAAGAAAAAAATCCCATTTACAATAGCAACTAAAAGACTCAAATACCTCGGAATAAATTTAACTAAAGGTGTAAATAGCTTATATGCAGAAAACTACACAACACTGTTAAAATAAATCAAAGAAGATCTACATAAATGGAAGAATATTCCCTGTTCATGAATAGGAAGACTAAACATCATTAAGATGTCTAGCCTACCCAAACTAATTCACAGTATTAATGCAATTCCAATAAAAATTAAAACTACTTTTTACTGAATTAGAAAAACTAACTATGAAATTTATTTGGAAGGGCAAGAGGTCCTGAATAGCAAAAGACTTATTGAAAAAGAAAAATGAACTAGAGAAATCACACTACCTGACTTTAAAATATACTGCAAAGCTACAGTGGTCAAAACTGCATGGTATTGGCACAAGCATAGACATACTGATCAATGGAACTGACTTGAGAGTTCTGATATGGATCCTCACATATACAGTCAACTGATATTCAACAAGGCCACCAAGCCCATTCAGTAGGAGTGAATGGCCTCTTCAACAAATGGTGCTTAGAGAACTGGATATCAATCTCCAAAAGAATGAGAGAGGAACACCATCTCACACCTTATACAAAAATCAACTCAAGATGGATCAAAGATCTAAATATAAGAGCCAAGACCATAAATACCTTAGAAGATGATGTAGGGGAAGATCCTATTACAGGATCTTGTAGTAGGAAATGGTTTCATGAACTTTATACCCAAAGCATGAGCAATGAAAAAAAAAAATAGATAAATGAGCCCTCCTCAAAATTAAAAAAATATATATTTGCACCTCAAAGGAGTTTATCAAGAAAGTGAAAAGGCAGCTTACCTGAAAATTTATATATTCATTTGTTCATACAGCAAACACACACACACACACACGTATCAAAACCAAACAAAAAGAAACACTTAGAAAACTAGGAATAGAATGAAATTTCCTCAACATGATAAAGAGCATATATAAAAACCCACAGCTAACATCATACTCAATGGTGAAAAGATGAAAGCTTACCCTTTAAGATAAGGAACAGAATAAAGATACCTACTGTTACCATTGATATTCAACACTGTACTGGAAATTCTAGCCAGAATAAATAGGCAAGAGAAAGAAATAAAATGCATCCAAATTGCAAAGGATAATGTAAAATGTTCCCTATTTGTGGATGATATGGTCCTATCTATAGAAAATCTTGAAAAATCTACAATAAAGCTATTATAAATAAATTCTGCAAAGTGGCAGGGTACAAGATCAACATGCAAAACAAGTAGTGTTTCTATATATTAGTAGTGAACAATCAGAAGAAGAAACCAAGAAAAATTACATTTATGATAACAACGAAAAGAATCAATAAATAGGAATAAATTTAACAAAGAATTTAAAGGACTTGTACATAGAAAAATTACAATACATTGCTAAAAGAAACCAAAGAAGACCTAAATAAATGGAAAGATATTCTGTGTTCATGGCCTGGAAGGCTAAATGTTAAGATGTCAATTCTAGTCAAAACAATTTACAGATTCAATGTAATCCCAAACAAATTTCCAACAGCCTTCTTTTCAGAAATGGAAAAGTTGATCACTACATTTATGTAGAAGGATAGGATAAGGGGCCTTGAATAGCCAATGCCATTTTGAAAAAGAAGAACAAAATGGAGGACTCACACTTCCTAGTCTTAAAACTTATTATAGGGAAGCAGCTGTGGCTCAATCAGTTGGGCTCCCGCCTACCATATGGGTGGCCCTGGGTTCGCATCCCGGGGCCTCCTTGTGAAGGCAAGCTCACTGACACACTGTGGAGAGCTGCCGGGGCACAAGCGCTGCTGAGTGCCACCCAGCCTGCAAGCGCTGCAGAGAGCTGACTCAGCAAGGTGACACAACAAAAAGGGAGACAAGTAAAAACACAGAAGAGTGTGCAGCAAATGGACACAGAGAGCAGACAACAAGCAAGCCATGGGGGGGGGATAAATTTAAAAATTAAAAAATAAATACAGACACACAAGAACACACAGTGAATGAACACAGAGAGCAGACAGCAAACAAGCTGCAAGGGGCAGGGGATACAAAAAAACTTTTACAAAGCCATAGTGATCAAGAGAGCATGGTATGGCACAAGAACAGACATATAGACCAACGGAATCAAACTGAGAATTCAGAAATCAACCCCTATTTATGGCAAGGCGATTATTGACAAGGGTGCCAAGTCTACTACTGGATAAGAATAGTCATGTCAACAAATGATGAGATACCATCTTTCACCCATTAGGCATGTAGTGTTGCAGAAGATGTGGAATAATGGGAACCCTCATCCACTGGTGGTGCTAATGTAGAATTGTGCAGCCACTGTAGAGGACAATTTGGCAGTTCCACAGAAAACTAACTATAGTACTGCCATATGATCCAACAATTCCACTACTGGGTATATACCCAGAAGAACTGAAAGCAAGGACATGAACAGATATGTGCACACTAATGTTCATAACAGCATTATTCACTATTGCCAAAACTTGGAATCAACCCCAGTGCCCATCAACAGAGGCATAGATAAACAAAATGTGGTACATACATACAACGGAGTATTACTCAGCTGTAAGAAGGACTGCAGTATTAACACATGGGATAACATGGATGAATCTTGAGGACCTTGGGTTGAGTGAAGCAAGCCAGGCACTAAAGGACAAATGACCTCAATGATATGAATTAAGTAAATGAGCAGACTCACAGAGCTAGAGCCTGGAAGACTGAAAGGGAGAAAAACCAGAAATAGAAAGAAGGTGGTTTTCAGCCAATGCCCATATGGGTAAAATCTATAAGGGGAAGTGTGTAGCTGTACAGCAGAGGGGCATGACAGTGGTATAATGATACTTTTAGTCTAGGTAGTACTGGTTTGTCAGGGGGTGGGGTGGGGAGAGTGGGTTGGACTGTCCTTGGAACTGGGGGAAGAGTTGGGGAAGGGAGCAGGTGAACACTGGGGATTTCTGGGTACATGGTTGAAACTACAATGTTTATAATGTTCTTTCAGCAATATGACAAGTGAGGGTTGTTGGTTTGGGGTGTTGGATGTGGGGGGCATTCAGGACAGGGTGCACCTGGGGCAGGCTTCTAGGGAGTAAGTGTTCATCTTGCTGTAATGTGTTATATCAGTGGGTGGAGACCCACATAATGAGCAGCAAGGTGGTAGACTTCCATCCTGAGGAGGCTCACCATGTTCTCAAATAGAGAGTGTCAGGAGTCTCTCGAGAGCATGGGCAGTGCTTAACAGGGGAGGGCAGACCAGTGTATCAAGCCCTCGGTGTTGTTGCAAGTAACTCTGAATTTTTTCCTTCAAGGAGTGAAGCCTGGTGGTTGCCATGGGTCCTGAGGGGAGGGGGAAGAAGGAATAGAATAGATGGAACAGGGGGCATTTTGGGGGAGATGGAAGTGTTCTACATGATCTTGCTATGATGGATACAGGCCATATTGAATTGCATCAAAGTTTATAAAAGTGTATGGTCCAAACTGTAAACCACAATGTAAACCACTGACCATGTCTGATAGCTATGTTCAGTATTTATACATAAGTTGTAACAAACATATCATCCACATATAAAATGTTGTTAATAGGGAAAGAGGAAAAAGGGGGAGGATGTTGGGTATATGGGAGTCCCCTGCATTTCGTATGTGACTTTTCTATCATTTAAAACTTCTTTGAGTATGAAATGGAAAAAATTAAGACACTGGGGGAATAAATGGATGAAAATGTCACTGTACATACAGGACAACAGATCTGACAGTGATGAAAGGCAAAATATCAAAAAATTTTAATATTTTTTCATTATTTTTATTGTCCCAAATTTTTATTTTGTTTAAATTTCTGTATTCTATTTCTTATTTTTAAAAGTATCATTATTTTCTTATTAATCATATTTGGCTATTTTATTGGCTTCATTTTTTAAGAAGTTTTGGATCACAGAGAGGTTACAATTGTGGCAGGGGACAATCATTTGTGGGGGTGTCAGTGATGAGGGATACATGGCAGGATGCTCAACCTGGGCATATATATAAGGCATATAGATGTGGAGTGGACACAACCAATCCAAGGTCCACAGGATGGAGGAATAGAGTATGGATAAGAGTGGACTTACTGATATTCTATTCATGAACTATTGTGATTAGTAATCGAAGAAAATGTGGCATTGGTGTGGAGAAAGTGGCCATGGTGGCTGCTGGGTGTGGGGAATGGGAGGAAGAGATGAGATGTGGAGGCATTTTTGGGACTTGGAGTTGTCCTGGGTGGCGCTGAAGGGACAGTTACTGGACATTATATGTCCTCCCATGGCCCACTGGGTGGAGTGTGGGAGAGTGTGGGCTATGGTGTGGACCATTTACCATGAAGTGCAGCAGTGCTCAGAGATGTATTCAGCAAGTGCAATGAATGTCTCATGATGATGGAGGAGATTGTTGCTATGGGGGAAGGAGTGGGGTGAGGGGGGTGGGGGGTATATGGGGACCTCATATTTTTTGAATGTAATAAAATAATTAAATAAAAAAATACTATAATGAGAGATACATGATATTTTAAAAATTTATATATAAGGCATATAAATTTGTGCAAATGTTCATGGGGCATTGTCATGGTGGGTGGAGACTCACACATTATCCAAAGGAATATCAAATTCTCATCCTGGGGATCTCTGCCACATTATTCAATGGATCATCAAGAATCCCCTGAGTACAGGGGAAATGACTAGGGAAGGAGGATAGCCCATTGACCAGCTCTTTATATTGATGACTGTCCTCTTGCCTGCATGGTTTCTGATGAAAAATCAGTAGTTAATCTAATTAGGACTCCCTTGATATAACAGGTTTCTTTTCTTTTACAGCTTCCAGAACCCTCTCCTTGTCCTTGGCATTGGACAATTTGACTATTATGTGTTTTGGCATGGTTCTTTTTTGTTGATCCTGTTTGGTGTTCATTGGGCTCCTTGGATGTACATATTCATGTTTTTTATTAAGTTTGGGAAGTTTTCTACCATTACTTCTTTGAATATTCCTTCTGCCCCTTTCTTCTCCTTCTGGGTCTCCCATAATAAATATGTTTGATGGTGTCCCACAGATCTCTGAGGCTCTGTTTGTTCTTTTGAATTATTTTTTCTTTCTGCTTCTCAGCCTGAATCATTTCAATTGCCTTGACTATGAATTCACTGATTCATTTTTCTGCCACCTCCAACCTGCTGATGAAACCATTTAGGGAACTTCATTTTTGTTATTGTATTCTTCAACTCTAGTATTTCTGTTTGGTCCCTACTGAGAATTGCAAAGAGATTCCCATACTGTTCACTCATTATTTTTCTCATATACCTTAGTTCTTTTTTTTTATTTTCAAGACTAAATAAATATGTTAATTTATTTTATTAGTGTATTAGTCAAAGGGGTGCTGATGCAAAATACCAGAAATTGGTTGGTCTTTATAAACGGTATTTATTTAGGATAGGGGCTTACAGATCCCAGGCCATAAAGCAAAAGTTACTTCCCTCACCAAAGTCTATTTTCAATTTTGGCACAAAATGGCTGCCAATGTCTGTGAGGGTTCAGGTTTCCTTGTTTCCTCTCTTCCCAGGTCTCTCTGGGCTCAGGGCCTCTATTTACTCCACAAGGTCAGCTGTAGACTATCAGGCAAATGGCCCTGTCTTTCTCCCTGGGGCTTCTGCCATGTCTAAGGAGCTGTCTGTGTTCCTCTGTGTCCTTTTCCTGGCTCAGGTCCTCTATTCTTGGGGCTTGCTTCTCTTTCCTTTGTAAGCTTACTTCCTGGGACTCCAGCTTAAGGCTTCAGCATCAAACTCCAACATCAAAACTCCAACATCAAAAACCCTCAACTCTGTCCTTTGCCATGCCTTTTACCTGTGAGTCCCCATCCACCAAGCAGTAGGGACTCAACACCTTAATGAGGTGGCCCAATCAAAGCCCTAATCGTAACTTAATCAAGCCCAGATACAGACCAGATTACAAACATAATCCAATATCTATTTTTGGAATTCATAATCATATCAAACTGCTACAATTAATGTCCATATAAACCTATGGAGATTACATTTAAGTTAATAAAATTGAAACAATTATAGATTATGTAAGAAATTTCTTTTCCTCCATAGAAGACTAAAACCTCTTCCTTCATAATATTCTTAAAATTGTGAACAACCTTAAAAGCATACTGATTAACTTCTTGAATATACTATAATTATTTAATTTGTATTAATCATAATTTAGAAAAAACTTCCTATGGCTTTTTTATTTTGAATGCTAATAATTTTAGTCCATAGTTCATTTCCCAATTCTGAGAACACTAGCAGCTTTTCCTATTGATTTTTTGGTCTTTATTTTTTTTTTTTAATGTTACATTCAAAAAATATGAGGTCCCCATATATGCCCACCCCCTCACTCCACTCCTCCCATAACAGCAACCTCCTCCATCATCATGGGACATTTGTTGCACTTGGTGAATACATCTCTGAGCACTGCTGCACCACATGGTCAATGGTCCACATTTAGTTTACAGTCTCCCCCAGTCCACCCAGTGGGCCATGGGAGGACATACAATGTCCAGTAACTGTCCCTGCAGTACCACCCAGAACAACTCCAAGTCCTGAAAATGCCCCCACATTACACCTCTTTTTCCCACTCCCTTCCCTCAGCAGCTACCATGGCCACTTTCTCCATATTAATGCTACATTTACTTCCATTACTAATCACAACAGTTCCAGAATAGAATATCAGTAAGTTCACTCTAATCCATACTCTATTCCTATTGAGTTTGATGTGGCATTTTCTTGATTCAGCACCTTCCCAGTTAATGCAGTCCTTTAACTGTTTTCCATAGTTTTGAGGCAGGTTGCTTTCTTTGCCCAAGGAGGGTTGGAACAATGGCTGCCCTCAGATCTAGTCCCCCAGCAATCAAAAATAGTAATCAGCACGTCTCATCATGTAGCACGGCCCACAATTCATGTCTTGGATTGGGTACTTGCCTCTTTTCTTATTTCTTAGTAAACTCTATAGGAGGTATCAGAGATTGAACCCGAACCACTGTATGTGGGAAGCAGGCACTCGACTTCTGAGCTACATCTGAGAGTTGGTTTTTTCATTTGTTTGTTTGTTTTAGGAGGTACTAGGGATCTAACCCAGGGCCTCATATATGGGAAGGAGGCGCTCAATCATTTGAGTTACATCCACTCCCTCTCAATAAACTCTTTATTCCCTTGTCTACCCTATAGTGTGTCCTTAAATGTATGAAGACTGGGTAGTCTAGGCTTTTAAATTAAATCCTGTGCCCTCTTTTGTTTTGTTAGTGATTTCCCCAAGACTCTCAATCTGGGCCATGCCTGAAATTTTTTTCCTTACTCAGTCCCTGGGAAGCCCTGAGATTCCTCTTAATCCATTACTTCTGGGGTTCCCTAGTCTGTTTTGCCTGTAGGCTGCTGAAAAGTCTCTGTTTTTCACCATGCCTCTTAATGTCTGGTTTAACTGTAAAACTCAGTCCCTGGCAATGGCCATAAAATGAGCTCTCTCTCACAGCCACTTTCTTTCTAAGACTTCTGCAAGAGTAGGCCGAAAGAAAGGTCGCTAGCCAGTCCCTTTTCTAGTGGGAAAGCTCAGCTTGGAGATTCAGTCTGGGAACCAGACCCAGATGTCTCCCAAGACCTCTAAGGCTCTGGGGATGCCCAGAGACATAAGACTCCTAATCCCTGAGACCTGGGGATAGTGAGTAGGGCTCCCTACCGCCAGGACACTAGCTCAAAGAGCCATTCATTCAACTAGGTCTAGCAGTGGGATGCCACCAAAACTGACAAACACATTTATCCTCCCCTAGGGTAATAAGCAGCTTCTCCAGCATTCCAGCAGATTCCCCATTGTGGTGTCTTCCCAAGAATTGAGACAACTTGCCTACTGATGGTCTAAAAAGGAAGAGGCTAATCTTTTCTTGCCACACCCCTTGGCCACAGTACAGCCAAGAGTGGGTTCTGTATGGCACCCTGAATTCCAGTTAAATCTGTATAAGAGGAAAGAAGGGGGCAAGCAGATCTGACTGCCAGAGACTATGTGATCATGCCTCCTTAAAGGGATGAGGAAATGTGCTACCAAACCAGTCAATTTTAAAAGCTCAGGTAGCTTTTACTCAAAGGTAGAACCTTAAAACTGAGCCTTATTTCGTAGAAAGCTGGTAGAAGCAATAAAGATACTCTCATAGATCCTAACTCTAGAGAAGGACAGATCCCCTTAAGAACTCACTTTATTAGCCAGTCTGCCTTGGAAATCCATAGAATGCTGCAGAAACTTTCCCTGGGCCCCCAAACTTCCATTAACTCCTTTTTAGAAATAGCCTTCTCAGTTTTCAACAATTGAGACCATGCTACCAAGATGGAGAAAGTAAGGAGCAGCAGGCATAGGGCCCAGAAGCAGGCTCACCTTTTAAATGCTGCCATTACAGGCACTGTCACCTTAGAGCCACCCAAATTCAGGCTGTCACCAGGAACCTAACCCCAAGTTGCCTCACCACTGAGACGGGGCTTTGCACCTGTGAAGAATGGAAGGTACATGAAGCCATGCATGAACCATCAACCAGGAGAAGCCTTGGATGAACCTTGACATGGCAGGTAAAATTGATAATTTCCTAATTAACATGGGAGTCAATTACTCAGTCCTAGTCTGCCACTCTGGAACTCTCTAGCCTTAGATGTGCCTAATAAGGGGAGTGAATGGGGAATCAAGATATAAACCATTTACTAAACCTCTACCCTGTAGAATAAGGAATTCCTTATATGCCATCAATTAAGATAAAAAGGTTCCTGGAGAATGGCTTTCTTGAGGTTTTTCCTTATGCTAAGTAAATGTGTAAAATTCTCTTTTAATCTGTGTTCTCTGTTTAACTTTTTAAATCTGTGTTTAACTTTGTCAATCTGTCCATGGCTAGGAACTCGTATATGAGATTTGGGGTTCCCCTGTTATAAATTGGATAATGGTAAAAGGTGGCCTAAAAATGAGCCTTTAAGTGTCAATTCTATTGAAGCCAGCTAGTAAGATAAGGAATCAATTGATGGGTCTGAAACCTGGCATGAAGTCCATGTGAATGTTGATAGCCCCAAGATGGCTGCTGGAAGACCCTCTCCAAGATTCTGTCATTCAGAAGAAGATTTCCTCTGGAAATCAGAAGTGCCAGATATTCTCCAAAAACTTTATCATTGGGCCCTCCTAGGGGATTGATGGGTGGGGTAATCATCAAATCAGTAAACAGCCAGGGCTCCTCCTAGGCCATTAACAAAGGGGTGGAATAATTAACAGTTCAAAAAGCAGGCGCAAGGCCTGAACAGGCTCTCTCTCACCTTTGTACCCCTGTTCCTGCCTTCTGCACCCTGCTCTCACCATTTTTCCTCTACCATGATGGCCATGCAAATAAAACCTGGGCATTTATAATCTATAATGGGAAATTGTAGTCTGTAAATCAGCCCACTTTATCACTTTTCAGCCTCTTCCTCTCTACCTGGTGAAGCCAGCTAGTAAGATAGGGAATCAATAGATGGATCTGGAACGTGGCAAAAAGTCCATGTGGACTCAATAACCCCAAGATGACTGCTGGATGACTCCCCAGCCACACATAAGATTCTGCCATTTCCTCTGGAAGCCAGGAGTAGCCCTGGATATTCCTCAAGGACTTTATCATTTGACCCTCCTAGGGGATTGATGGGTGGGATAATCAATCAAAACAGCAAGCAGCTGGAACTTCTCCCCTGCCATTAGTAAAGGGGTGGAATAATTAATGGTTCAAAAAGCAGGTGCAAGGCCTGAATGAGCTCTCACCTTTGGACCCCTGTTCCTGCCCTCTGTGCCCTCTGCTCTCGCCATTTTCCCTCTGCCATGATGGTCACACAAGTAAAACCTAGGCATTTATAATCTATAATGGGAAATTGTAGTCTATAAATAGCCAGCTTTATCACTTTTCATCCCCTTCCTCTTCATCTGGGACCCAAGGTCTGTTATTTACTCGCATTTCTCTTCCCTCCCTACCTGAATAAATTACTGGCCTAACTCACCGGACATGTTCTTGAAATTCATTTCTACAGCATAGTCAAGAACCTAGACAAAATCTGTTAACACTATTTTGCGATTGGATTTGATGTACAAAAGAAATCAGAAGTGGAATTAGTGCAACTGCTGAAATAGCAGAAAAACTTCGCAACATTGATGTTACTAATAAAATAGGTTTAGTTACCTAGTTAATAAACTTAATTGCCCACTTTGTTTTTAAAGTGAAAACTTACTAGAAACTGGAACTAAGGGTTAAGATCATTATGTATTAATATATGCCTTTATTTAAAAAACAGCAAAAGCTGAAATTGCTGTAACTGGGTGGATTTAGCCTAAACCTACCATTGTGATGGTAATCTTAGACTAATTTACCTTTGTTTATGGTTACTTCAGGTCGAGCATTACCCTTGCATGTGCTTGTTATAGTAATGATAATTATAAACTGAACTTACTTTTGATTATGGTTATTTTAAGACTAACTTCTTCCCTGGACCTACTATTGTGAGTATACTGAGTTTGCCTTTGTTATTTCAGGAATGGCCTCACCCTTGAATATACTTCTCACCTTTGTAATGGTAACTCCTCTATTCTTCAGGAAAACTTCTGCTCCCCATGGCGTGGGAAAAGGCAAATTTGAGACATCCCTGTCTCTTGTCCTTCCACTGGTGTTAATAGTCCTGCTTTCTTTCATGATTATCCACACCTAGATAATTTACCTACTCTTACCCAATTCACCTACTCTGGGTAAGAGCCCAGAGGGACCTCATGAACTTTAAGGAGATTGCTGCCTCATGAAATCCTTGGTCCTCAGGGTTGGATGTTCACTCTTTCAGTCCATTGGCCACTGGAGTCCTGTTATCTCTGAGGACTGGGGAGTGGGGAGACATCCCACCATGAGCATCAAGAATTCTGAAAGCAGCAGGTCATAAGAAAAAAAACAACTGTTTTCCATGAGACTTCAATGACCTCAGTGAGTATATATTGGCATTAGCATTGCTAATCCGAGGTCTGCCAAAGTCAAAATGGGAAATAAGCAGAGCTCTAAAGTAAAGGAAAATGTTGCAGACTGTATTTTAAAGCATTGGGAACAATTTGGTTATAAGCTAATAACTAAAGAATAAAATTCTTGTGAAATACTGCATCATCATAGTACAGAATAGAATAATCAGAAATAGCTTTCAAAGAGATTTTAAATGTTATTTTACAATTAAACTTTTATTTTGTAAAAGAATGAAAATCATAAGTAATATTATTGAATTGTGGTTTGTGTGTGTCTATGTCTGACTCTATGTCTGCCTATTTGCTCAGTGTATATTTTCATACATTGGGATGGTAATATCTAATTAAAAAATGAAAATTCTTAAAAGAGCTCTATTCAAATTGTTAAAAATTAAATATCCACTCACATATGTGAAAGAATATTCCTGGAGTCCAAATTAGGCTATGTAGGATGGAAAGGTCATATAGAAATCTGAATATAGGGAAGCGGACTTGGCCCAGTGGATAGGGTGTCTGCCTACCACATGGGAGGTCCTGGGTTCAAGCCCCGGGCCTCCTTGACCTGTGTGGAGCTGGCCCACGTGCAGTGCTGATGCGCACAAGGAGAGTCCTGCCACGCAGGGGTGTCCCCGCGCTGGGAAGCCCCACGCGCAAGGAGTGCACCCCATAAGGAGAGCCACCCAGCGTGAAAGAAAGTTCAGCCTGCCAAGGAATGGCGCCGCACACACGGAGAGCTGACGCAACAAGATGATGCAACAAAAAGAAACACAGATTCCTGTGCTGCCAATAAGGATAGAAGCAATTACAGAAGAACACACAGCAAATGGACACAGAGAGCAGACAACTGTGGGTGGGGGGGAATGGGGGGGAGAAGGGAAGAGAAATAAATAAAATTTTAAAAAAAAGAAATAATCTCATTAAAAAAAAAAAGAAATCTGAATATAGAAACTATTTGGGAAAGGGAAAAAGGTTTTCCTAAACTCTTTGACCTGTCCAACCTCCAGGGCCTTCTCTTTGCAACAGCTATGAGGGAAGAGCTAGGTGTGACAGATTAAAAGTCTATCTTCTACTTAGGAAAATGATAATCATAGTGTGTCCTGTAATCCCCCAATTTACACCTTTTAACAGTCTTAAAATAAGGGTGGTCAATAATCCTATTAACAAATTTCAGGAAAGAAAAAGTTCTTGAAAACTTTGGAAAGGTCTTTTCTAAATTATGATTCAAACAAATTAAATAATTATACTTTATTCCAGGATCTAGCTGTCAGTACGCTTTTCAGATTATTTACAGTTTTAGAATTTCATTAAAGAAAAGAGGTTTTAACCTCCTGTGAAAGAAGGAAAAAAGAACACGCCTTAAATAAAATATAATTGTTTCAAGTTTATTTAGCTTGGATGTAATCTCCCTTGGTTTATAGGATAATAACAAATTAACATCATATATATTTTATCTTTAAGATGATGAAAGTTGTAAGTTTGTGTTTAATGAAATTAAAGAAGAAAAGGTAGATCTGTCCTAAAATGAAATGACTAGCTTTCACAGAACAGAATGAAGAATGTAAGACAAGGCTTTTAAATGCATAAAGGTAAATTTCATTGGTTGCCAATTATAATTTAATAATCTTATTTAAAGGTAAAAGCAACTTATGGTTAACTATAATGAGTTTGCAAAGGCATTGTCTAAACTGAAGTACTTAAATAGCTAATTCCAGAAAGCCATTATTAATTAGAAACCTAAACTGATTTTTTTTAAGATTTATTTTTTTATTTATTTCTCTCCCCTTCCCCCCCGCCCAGTTGTCTGCTCTTTGTGTCCATTTGCTGTGTGTTCTTCTGTGACGGCGTCTATCCTTATCAATGGCACCAGGAATCTGTGTCATCTTGTTGTGTCAGCTCTCCCTGTGTGTAGCACCACTCTTGGGCAGGCTGCACTTTCTTTCGCACTGGGCAGCTCTCCTTAAGGGGTACACTCCTTGCGCGTGGGGCTCTCCTACGCAGGGCACACCCCTGCGTGGCAGGGTACTCCTTCCGCACATCAGCACCGCACATGGGTCAGCTCCACACTGGTCAAGGAGGCCCTGGGTTTGAACCACAGACCTCCCATGGGGTAGGCGGGCACCCTATCCATTGGGCCAAGTCCACTTCCCTAAACTGATTTTAATAACAAAAAGTAGCTTCATAACACAGAAACCTGTCAGAGGTCACCTCAATCTGCATGTTAAGGTGGTGGTAAGGGTAAGATAATCTTGATTCCATTGGGAATCATAGATTTTCATAAAATAATGGAGAAAGTTTTTCTGTACTGCTAAAGTAAAATACCTGTAATTAACCTAATCATGGTAAAGGTGCAGAAGTAAAAAGTAAAGTACTAAAATAGTTAAGTTCATTTGATATGTTATAAACTGCATTGGAAGTATTTAACGGGTATATAAAAATTAAGAGACAGATTTCAATATCATCAAACTTTCTTGTGCATTCAAAGTAAGCTTTCAATGCCCTGCATGGTGCCTCTCCATTTCAGTTTTGACTACGTTGGTCACTAAGACCCCTAAAAAAATAAAGATATCTACCACATCTCTGGTTATCTCCTGAAGTGGATGGAAAGTGCTTTGCAGTTTCAGACTCTTGCAGCGGCCAGCGATGGCTCAGTATGGTCATATTCACAACGGGCACTATGAGGGCAGGGGCCTATCTTATCTCTATCTCCAGTACCTTGTAGGTGCCCAACAACTTTTCACCAAAACTTTGCAGTTAGAGGTTTCCTAAGACTTTCATAACAAATCAAAACAAACTGGGTAGCTTAAAACAATAGAAATGTATTCCCTCACAATTCAGGAGACTAGAAGTCTGAAATCAAAGTGTTGTCAGAGCCACACTCCCTCCAAAGGCTCTAGGGCAGGGGGTTCTTAACCTTTTTCGTTTCACAGACCCCTTTGCCAGTCAGGTAAAAACCAAAGACCACTTAGGAAGTCCACACTATACTGTGTATTATTTAATAAGTATATCACACATGCACCAACATGTCCCCACAAGAATAATGTTTTTTGAATTTAAATTCAAGCCCATGGACCCCTCGTTAAGAACCCCTGTTCTAGGACAGTATCATTTTTTGTCTCTAACAGTTTCTGGTTCCTTGATTTGTGACAGCATAACTCCAATCTCTGTACCCATCTTCACATGGCTGTCTTATCTATGTTTCTCTGTGTCTTCTTCTCTGGTAAGGACACTAGCCATTAGATTTTAGGAAATTACCTAAATACAGGATGAGTTCATTTCAATATTCCTAATTATTTACATCTGTAAAGACTCTATTTCCAAATAAGGTTACATTTGGAGGTTCCAGCCAGACATGAACTTTGGGAGGGCGGCCACTATTCAACCCACTCCAGAGGTAATGAAAGGAACATAATTACTTTTGTGAGGATTGAGAGAAATGGGGAGAGAAAATCTGGAGACCTGAGCAGAGAAAGGCAAACAGTCAAAAAGAGGAAAAGTAATTTATTCAAGATGATGACATTAGAAGGGAGGCAGAGAAGAGTCATAAAGCCAAAATCAAAACCCAGTACCTTGCTCCTCAGTCCAATGCTTTGCTCAATAGGTTACACAAACTTTGATCACGAATTTTAAGTGTTTTGGGGCATATCCAAGTAAACAAAGGAATTTATAGGTTGATGCATGACTAACAATACATTCATAAACAATAAATAATGACATTTGAAGATTATATACCACTCTGGTTAATGGGTAGAGAACTTGACTAGGAGTTAGGAAAGCTTGCATGCCCATTTTGCTTCTTTGGTAATCAGTGAGACTCCAGACGAAAAAATATATATATTTCACTGTACTTTATTTCTTTTGGCTGTAGAATTTTGCTGGTTAAAGAGCATGTAATCAACTTCTTTGCTTTTAAATGTCTGCCTTTATTTGAGCATGCTCAGTTGGATGTGGAAAAATCTAGTCCCTTGGGTTTAATAAGGATCACATCCCACAGCAATATATAACTTGTGTGGTTTGTGGAATTACAGGACCCCAAACCTTAGGAACCTGATAAATCATAGAGTGATACCATTAGTTGGATTCAATAAACATTATTTAGTTATTAACAGCCTCAGCTCAGTCTAAAATAGACTTGAAACTCTGTCCCATAGTAGATATGTGTGTTTAGGCAAGTTGCTTAACTTCTCTGCCTCTTAGTTTCCTAATCTGAAAAATAAAGTTAATAGCTATATTTCTTTTACAAAATCCCTGGATGCAGGTGCTCCATTAGCCTAATTTTCCAATCCATGATGTAAGGAGAGGTTTAGTATGAAGGAAGCAAGAGTATAACGTGTGTTTATGTGTGTGTGTGTTGTGTATTTGCTCTTTCTGCCTGGGGTATGCCTAAATGTCAAACTTGAATACTAAACTTCCTGCAGGGATTATGGCTTATTAATTTTCTAACAATGCCAGTCTATAGCAAAGGGCTTAGCCCATAGCAGTAATATACAATAATAATAGTTACTTTACCAAGCATTTAATGAATGTCAGAGACTATCTTAAATGCTTTATATAGAATACTTATTTAAACAATATAAGAAACTTATGAGGCAAATACTACTAACTTTATTTTTCAGATTTGGAAACTAAGAGGCAGAGAAGTTAAGCAACTT
The DNA here is from genome assembly GCF_030445035.2 of Dasypus novemcinctus. Lineage (NCBI taxonomy): Eukaryota > Metazoa > Chordata > Mammalia > Cingulata > Dasypodidae > Dasypus > Dasypus novemcinctus. Next base: position 151,701,970 of record NC_080674.1, on the reverse strand, counting down.
GCCTAAACACACATATCTACTATGAGACAGAGTCTCAAGTCTATTTTAGACTGAGCTGAGGCTGTTAATAACTAAATAATGTTTATTGAATCCAACTAATGATATCCCTATCCACCACTACTTCATATTCCCCACTATAGATGAGCAAAGATGAATTTATGTTAACAATAGTAACAATATTTGTATATGAATGTCAAATTTAATTTAAGGGCTTGATTATCAGAAAGTAGAAAATGGACTGGTAATAGACATTCATTTTTAAAATAAACCCATTAATGTGACACATTTAGTGCTTAATGATTATTAAGAATCACATTTGCTTGAGAAATTCCAATTCCATCCTACAGAAATACTAGGATAAAGGTGCAAAAGTATAGATGCAAATGTTCATGACTTGTAATAGTGAAAAAATTGGAAATAGCTTAAATATTCACCAACAAAGGAAGAGCTAAATAAATTTTTAACATAGCTAAACAATAGAATACTGTGCAACTATTACTTGAAAATATTAACATGGATCACATTCCAATATGTTTGATGCAGGAAAATCTCATTTTTGGTTAGGAAAAAACTGTGCATGTGTGTACAAGCGTGCACACATGCAAAGACCAAAAGAGTCTGAAGTTACATACCAACTCTTTAAAAATAGTTACATCTGCAAATCTGGATTATGGAGTAGGGAGTTTTTACTCTTTATGCATTTCTGTCTTCTGTATTTGAATTTATACAAGAAGTATGCATTATTTTCCAGCATGTATTAAGTTTTTTAAAGACAGAAATTATATCTAAAGTTATGTTTCATCCTTCTAATGCCATCTAACATAATCAAAGATAGCCTTTTGTCTTGGAAACTCTCAATCTCCCTTTTGTATAATCTTTCCTCATTTGTCATAACTCAAACTCTCACCCCTCATTGGTCTCTATTTTCTCTGCAGGGTAATCCCAGTGAGGATTTACAGCCTTAGTAAGCATTAGTTATATTAGTTAGTTAGACTAACTTGTAAAACAAATGTGGAATGTACTAATATAACACCAAGCACACAGTAGCCATTCAATAACTTATTTTTTTTTTCACAATTTATCCCCTCACTGCTTCCAGAGAGGACTTGCATGGTTCATGATAAAAACAAATTTATTGACAATTATATACATACAGCATAGATGGAATATATAATTTACAATTACATACACACAGCATAGGTGGAATAAAACTGAACAATTAGAAACTCTGACCACAGGAAGCTCTGTCAGTCTATGAACAGAAACCCATGTGATGAAATTACAAAGAGGTAAACAGAAAATGAAAATCAGAACCAAGGGAAGAAGAAAAATATGCTGGACATCATTCAGTAACTATTTTCTGGTGGTAATTATAGGGATGGAAAACCCATCAGGCCTATGGAGCTAAAATTAATCAGCAAATATTCATGGAGTTCCTCCTGCTTCTATTACTGGTTCTGGCTTTCTGCCTGCCCAGTGTCAAGCGTGGAGAGAGCTGTGTGACAATCAGCTTGTAAAGACACAAGAATCAAAATAGGCAGGCAATGGTTCATACCAGCCACCTATATCCCATCATGTTGATTGGAATCAGTCAAGTGAGACAAATTCCTTTTGTGAAAGACTATAAAACTAGCTAAAAAGTAGTAAACATCATATCACCAAAAACATGCCCAATTAAGTGTAGGTACTATTTCAAATCATTCATGTACCATTTGAAATTTCAAAGTCCAAACCACATTCTTTTCAATTAAAGTCCAGAAGGGAAACCAATACGACTTGAACAAATATACTTTTTTCAGGGTTCTTTCAATTAAAAACTTAATTAATTCCCTTAAAATGTAAAATATGATGTTTATGTCATTGCTCATATTTTGATAAATAACTATTCTGGTGGATACCCTTTATTTTCTGAATGTCCAGCATATCTTGCCTCATTTAACTTAAAAGCTCCAATTTGGATGGTGTATGCTTTACTAATATATAGTAATAAAGTTGGTTTTTAAAAACTGGAAAATAAAAGCACACCCTCTTTCCTCTGTCTCTCATTTGGGCACCACCCATAAGCATCAGGTGTAGGAATTTTACCTAGGTTTTGCCAATCAGTATATACATCCCTTACATTACATGATGCCTTTTTAGTTCTTTTTTTATTATTTTATTTCTTTATTAGAAAAATTATAGGTTTACAAAAAAAATCATGCATAAAATACAGGATTTCCATATCCACCCCCCACCATCATCCCTTTGCATTAGTGTGGAACATTTGTTATAACTGATGATAGTACATTTTTATATTTGTACTATTAATTAAAGTCCATGGCTTAACTTAGGGTCACTTTGTACATTATAGTTCCATGGATTTTTAAAATACTTTATTATGTTCCCATATACAACAATCTAATATTTCCTCTTTTTATCATATTTAGATACATATTTCAGTGCTGTTCATTGCACTCACAATGTTGTGCTACCATCATCACCATCCATTACCTAAACATTTACATCATTTGAATGTTTCTAAATAGGAACTCTGTACATTTTAAGGCTTGACTTCCCATTCCAAGCTCTTGTGACATCATTTCAAGCCATGTATCCAGCCATGTCTGAAACTAAACTTCCCTGGATTTCTGAGTTAAGTGAACCAATAAACTCCCATTTGCTTCAATAGCTGGTTTTCTCTTAACTGCACCCAAAAACATCTTGATTAATAGAATACTAATAACAATTTTCCTTTAATAGTGTTATTTCTGGAAAAATGACCAAATAACCTGGAGGTCTCAAATCAGTCATGCACACCTCCGGGTTTCTCTGGTCATTTGGGCTCTGAGAGTGGGTGAATGGGGAAGGTGATTCTTTTGCAAAATATTTACTATTTTAAAAAATCTATAAAATTTAATAGCCTGTCTTACAGGTTGTTAAAACTGAAACAAACAACCTGTAGAGCATAGGTTGTAGGATGTAAGATAGGGAGCAGAGACAGCAGTGTTAGAAGCTCATTCATAATTACTAGATAGACCACACAACTGGGTAATATATGGTAGGGTCCTTTCTTATAATGTACGAAAAGAAAACTGGGAATGAGGTAGTGAGAAGTATAAAAAGCAGCTCTATCTATGCAATACAGGGTGATGAAATTTTACAATTAACATGGGCAAATGCTAGAAAAAAAAAATCTGTCCTAGTTTGAGATAGGATCAGACATTGGAATCAGCAAATAATCCCTCCATAACTTTCAATGTTCAGCAGAAAAAAATTTTTTTCTGATGAGTAAGAAAACTTCTAAGTATGTGAGTTCCAGTTATGACATGTTACTGATATTTGGGGTTTCCCCTCTCCATCCCCACTTTAAAGCAATTAGACATTTAACTAAGAATCAACCTAACTTTCCCTATACCACTTGTACATGTCACTTCGACTCATATTCTCAGATGTAGCTTTCGATGCACTCACCCCATTCAACCACTGAAACTTCTTAGTGTTTGCCAGTCTTCCCTTAGCATAAACAGTTCCTAAATGTTAATATACTACATGGAAATGTCAAAAGATTGCTATGTCTTCCCTTGGCATCCAAAATACACCATTCTATAGTATGTTCATTATACAGATCCAATACATGGAAAATAACTTTAAAACCATAGTGAATGTAGTAAAATAATCAGAAAGTGCAGTTTTGGGTATTACCATGGTTTTTCATATACTTGATTGAAATTTTATATATGATTTATAAAAATAATTTATTCATTGTAATTGTGGCAAAATGTATGTAACATAAAAATCATTTTAACCATTTTAAGTGGACAATCTTTGACATTAAGTACATTGACAATACTGTGTAACTTTCACAATTATCTATTTCCAGACTGTTTTCATCATCCCAAACCAAAACTCATACTCATTGAGCAATAACTCCCCTGGTAACCACTATTTTGCTTTCCCTCTCTATGAATTTGCTTATTCTAAATATTCATATAAGAGAAATCGTACAGTATCTTTTTGTCTCTGATTTATTTCACTTGATATGATGTCTTCAAGGTTCATCTGTTATAGCATGTTCCAGTATTTTCCTTTTCAGCTGAAAAACGTTTCATTGTATGTATATACTACATTTTCTTTATCCATTCATTTGTTTATAGATAATTGGTTTGCTTCCATCTTTTGGCTATTGTGTATAATGCTGTGATGAACACTGGTATACAAATTTCTGTCCAGGTCCCTGTTTTCAATTCTTTTGGGTATGTACCTATGAGTGGAATTGCTGGGCCATATGGCAATTCTAAGTTTAACTTTTTGTGGAACAGCCAATGAGTTCCCCATATTGGCTATACTTTCCCTTCAACAATGTACAAGGATTCCTGTTTCTTGGCATCCTCTTCAACACCTGTTCTTTTTAATTTTTTAAATAATAGCTATCCTAGCAGGTGTTAAGTTGTATCAGAACATAGTTTTCATTTGCATTTCTTTATTGGCTAGTGATGTTGAGCATTTTTCATATACTTATTGGCCAAATGAATATCTTATTTAGAGTAATGTCTATTCAAATCCTTGGCCCACTTTTAATTGGGCTGCCATTTTGTTGAGTTGTAGGATTTCTTTTTATATTTTGGATATTAAACCTTTACAATTTATGTGGTTTCCAAATATTTTCTTCAATTCTGTAGGATGTCTTTTTACTTTCATGATTAAGTCTGTTGCACAAGTTTTTTTTCCCTTCAATTTTGGCAAAGTTCAATTTATTTTTGTTTTCTTTCTGTGGTTTATACTTCTGGTATAAAATCTAAAAATCCATTGCCTACTACAAGGAAGCTATTACCCTGCGTTTTTTGAAAGAGTGGTATTAGCTCTTATATTTAAGTCATTTAATAATTTTGAGTTAGTTTTTGTATATAGTGAGAAGTTGTGGCCCATATTAATTCTTTTGTATATGGATTTCCATTTTCCTCAGGAGAATTTGTTGAAGAAACTATTATTTCCCCATTGCATGGACTTGGCACCTTGCCAAAAATCGACTGGCCATAAATGAATGGATATTTCTCTGGAATTTCAATTCTTCTCCATTGGTCTAGATGTCTATCCTTATGCCAGAACTACAATGTTTTAATTACTATAGCTTTGAGGTAAGTTTTGAAATCAGGACATGTGAGTCCTCCAATTTTGTTCTTTTTCAAGGTTGTTTGGGCAATTTGGGGGCACCTTATAATTTGGTATGAATTTGAGGATCAGATTTTCCATTTCTCCAAAAAACATTGCTGGCATTTAAATAGGGGTTGCACTGAATGTGGAGATTGCTTTAGGCAGTATTCATATCTTAGCAATACTGTCGTCAAATCCATGAACATAGGATATCTTTCCATCTATTTTGGTCTTCTTTAATTTCAGCAATATTTTACAGCTTTCAGTATACAAATCTTTCACATCCTTGGTTAATTTATTCCCAGGTATGTTATTCTATTAGGTGCTATTGTAAAGGGAATTGTTTTCTTGATTTCCTTTTCAAATTTTTCATCACTGGTGTATAGAAACTGAACTGACTTCTGTGTGTATCTTGTATCCTGGAACTTTGCTGAAGTCATTAACTAATTCTATAGCTTTCTTGTAGATTTTTGGGAACATTCTATATAGAATCATGTCCCATATCAACTCTGGATAAGGATGTAATTTGACTTCTTCCTTTCCAATTTTGACATCTTTTATTTCTTTCTCTTGCCTGATTGCTCTACATAGAAGTTCTAAAATACTGCTGAATAACAGTGGTGACAGCAGATATCCTTGTCTTGCTTCTTATCCAAGGGGAGAGTTTTCAGTTTTTCACCACTGAATACAATATTTGCTTTGGGCTTTGTCAGAAATGCCCTTTATCCTGTTGAGAAAATTCCCTTCTATTCTTAGTTTCTGAGCATTTTTATCATGAGGGAATGTTGGATTTGTCATATGCCTTTTCTGCATCAGGATGATCATTTCCCCCCTTCATTCTAATAATGCTGTATATTACACTGATTTTCTTATTTTGAACCATCCTGCATTTATGGAATAAATCCCACTTGATCATGGTGTATAATTCTTTTAAAATACTGTTGGATTTGGTTCGTTGGTATGTTGTCGAGATTTTTTAATCTGTATTCATAAAGATTGTTGGTGTTAATTTTCCTTCCTTGTACTGTCTTTTTCTGGCTTTGGTATTATGGTAATATTAACCTCATAGAATGAGTTATGAAGTAATCCCATCTCTTCTAATTTTTGGAAGAGTCTGAGAGAGATTGGTGATACATCTTTAAATGTTCAATGGAATTCAGCAGTATAACCATCCAATCCTGGACATTTCTTTGTTGGGAAATTTTTAGTTACCAATTTAATCTCTTTACTGGTTATAGGTCTGCTGAGATTTTCTATTCTTGTGTCAGATTATGGGATTTATTTATATTAGGGAATCTGTCCATTTCATCCAAATTCTCTAATTTGTTGGTTTATAATTGTCCAAATATCATCTTCTAATCCTTTACTTTTATAAAGTTTGTAGTAATAATCTTTTTCATTTCTGATTTTCATTACTTCTATGATCTCTTTTTGTGTCATTCTGGCTAAAGTTTTGTTGATTTTATTGATCTTTAAAAATCTTCTTGAGTCTCTTTCTTGTTTTTCTATTGTCTTTCATTTATCCCTCCTCTAAACTTTACTATTTCCTTCCTTTTACTAACTTTGGGTTTGGTTTGCTCTTCTTGTCCATTTCCTTAGCTGTGAAGGTATTAATCTGTGATTGTCTTTTTAAATGTAGGCATTTAGAGTTATAAATTTTGTTCTCAGCACTGCCTTTGCTGCATCCCATAAGATTTGGAATGTTATGTTTTTATTTTTGTTCACCTCAAGATATTTCCCAACTTTCCTTGCGATTTTTTTGACCCATTGGTTGTTTAATAGTATATAGTTTAATTACCATGTGTAAATTTTTCAGTTTTCCTTCTGTTACTGATTTCTACTTTATGCCATTGTGGTCCAAGAAAATATTTTGTGTGATTTCAAAATTTTTATTAATATTTGATTTGTGGTCCAATGTATGGTCTATCCTGCACAATTTTCCATATGCACTCCAGCAGAATGTGTATTCTTCTGTTGTTGGGTGAAGTGTTCTATATATGTCCATTGGGTTTAACCGGTTAATTGTGTCGTTCAGCACCTCTATTTTCTTATTGATTTTCTGTCTAGATGTTCTAGCAATTATTTAAAGTGATACATTAAAGTCTCCAACTATTATTGTAAAACTATTTATTTCTACCTTTGATTCTGTGAATTTTTGTGTCATATATTTTGGGGCTCTGTTGTGAGGTATATGTATGTTGATAATGGTTATATCTTCTTGCTGCATTAAACTTTTTAAGTCAATATATAATATCCTTCTCTGTGTCTTGTAATCTTTTTTAACTTAAAGTTCTTTTTTGTCTGACAATAATACAGCCATTCTAGCTCTCTTTTGAATACTGTTTGTATGAAATATCTTTTTGCACCCTTTTATTTTCAACCTCTTTGTGTCTCTGTACCTAAAGTGAGTCTCTTGTAGACAGCATATAGATGGATCATGCTTCTTTCATTCAGTCTGATAGTATCTGCTTTTTAAAAATAAGGTTTAACCCATTGACATTTAAGCTAATAATTGAGAAGGATTTACTTCTGCCCTTTAGTTACTTGCTTTTTGTATGTTTGTATGTTTTTTGTTCCTAAACCAATGCATTACTGCGTGTGTGTGTGTGTGTGTGTGTGTGTGTATTTAGTTGCTTTTTGGTAGCAATCAATTTTGATTCCTCTATTCTTTCCTTTATTCTATATATTTTAGTTATTTTCCTAGTGGAAACCTTTGTAATTTCAATGAACGTATTAAACTAGTAAAAACTAGTTTGAATAGTACCAACCTAGTTTTAATAGCATACATACTTTCTCCCCCTATATATCTCCATACCTCGCCCTTTAAACTGCATTGTCTTTATACAACGTATGCCTATTAACATAGATTTTAAGTTATTTTACATGTTTGCCTGTCAAGTAATATGCGGGGTGGGGGGGACAGGAAGCATAGTTACAAACCAAAAGTATGATAATACAGGATTTAATATTTACCTATGCAGTTAACTTTGGAAAAATTTTTTTATTTCTACTATGGCTTTGAGTTACTGCCAAAGTCTTTTTATTTCTGCTTGAAGGACTCCCTTCAGCACTGCTTATAGGGCAAGTCTTCCGGTAAAAAACTTTCAGGTTTTGATTATCTGTAGATGTCTTCATTTCTCCTTCACTTTTGAAACATAACTTTGCCTGATACTGAATTCTTGGTTAACAGTCTTGTTTTTTATTCTCTTCAAGGGCTTTAAATACACGATTTGACTATCTTCTGGCCTTCATGGTTTCTCAGGAGAAAACTGTTCTTAATGTTATTGAGGATCTGTTTTTGTGATTAGTATCTCTTGCGGCTTTCAAAATCCTCTTCATCTTTGGATTTTGATAATTTCATTATAATGTGCATCCTACTTGGGGTTCATCCTGGATGTATGTATTCATGATATTCAACAGATTTAAGAAGTTTGGGGCCATCATTTGTTCAAATACTTTGTCTTCCCCTTCCTTGTCCAATGATGCATCTGTTATTACTCTTGGTGGTGTCCCATAGGCTCCTCAGGCTGTGTTAATTTTTCTTCATTTTCTTTCTGCTCCTCACACTAGATAATTTCAATTGCTCATCCTTTCTTTTGCCTGTTCAAATCTGCTGTTGAATCTGTCTAATGAATTTTTCATTTCGATTACTGTATTTTGCAGCTCCATAATTTGTTTGGCTCCCTTTTTATCATTTCTGTCTATTTTGTTTTAACATTAGGACAATGATTATCTAATTTCCTTTAGTTCTTTTATGGATTCCTTTAGCTCACTGAATATATTAGTCCTTGACTAATAGTTCCTATGTATGAGCTTCATCAGAGATGGTTTCTAACAAATTCTTTTTTTCCTTTAAGTGGGGCATGCTTTCTTGTTTCTTTAGGTCTTTCATGATTTTTTTGAGAACTTGACATTCTGAATATTATATTGTTATAACTCTGGAAATCTAGTTCTCCTGCTCCTCTACAGTTTTTGTTGTTGTTGAGGGCTGAAACTATCAATTTGTGACTGTTAAGAACTATTTTTGCTCCAAAAAGGGAATGGATAAAGAAAAGAGAAAACTTATAGATACTGCCTCCTTAATACTCCTCTGCCACTTTTGCCTGAAGGGCACTGGAACATTGGCCAACTTCAGAGCCAGTCTACCAGTGATCTGAAGTACTTGATCAAAAGCAGTGGTCAGCAATCAGACCACACACAGATTGTGGAGGACTAGGGTCCTTGTAGCCCACCTTGGTACCAGCAAGCTTCACCAGGAACCCAGGCTGCAGTCCCCACTGCTGCCTCCAAGTGATTGGGAGATAGGGGAGGGGATGGGATCTGCTGCATGGAGGATGAAATTCATTGATATTTACCAAAATTTACTGGCATTTTCCTCCAGCTCTTCTCAAGATGCTGCACTGTGTTCCACTATACCCCAGAGTTTCAAGTGGTTGATTCAGACAGTTCCTGCTAGTTCAGTACCTGTTTTGATGGAAGGACTGATTCCTGGAGCTTCCTACTCCACCAACTTCCCACAATCCTTCTCAGATTTATATATAGTTTAGTTTTTATTAATGGCTGTGTTTAACAACTGACTAAAAGTAATGACCAAAATTTAGCAATCAGCTCTTCCAAGATGGTACAAATTGGCTCTAGTATACTACTCAATTTTCACTTCTTTGCTTAAAATTATTTTAGGCTGCCATTGCACTGGTTATCTGGAGAATGAGTGAATGAGGACAATGACAATTTTCAATAAATTTAGAAATCACTTTTATTGTGGTGAGTTGATGGGAAAATCGTGTTAAGTCCTTTTCTGTTTAAAACTCCTTTTGTATGTATTATCCTTTTTCAGACTTAGAGATTTCTTATGTGATTCGTGGGGTAGATAACATTATCCTTCCTTATGGATAGAAAATCAATGCCAAGAAAAATTAAATGACTGGCTCAAGCTCATTCAAGTAAATGGCAGAACAGGGTCCCAAACCTAGGTCTTATATTGAAAATTAAACAAGAGGCTAAAGAAAATTTATTTGACTGATACTGACATATAAATAAATTCATTTAGTAACACTTCAGTGTCTGATATAAAGTACATTCATGTCTTGCTAAGGGGTACCTATTCTAAAACTTAGTCTTATAAACCCCACTATTTCTAACTTACACTTTAAAAAAAAAAAAAGAAAAGAAAAGTATGATTTCATGAGTTAATAAGGTATAAGAACCCAAATGGAAAGGTAGGTTCTCAAAGCTTAGCTGAGGCAGCGGACTTGGCCCAGTGGTTAGGGCGTCCATCTACCACATGGGAGGTCCGTGGTTCAAACCCCGGGCCTCCTTGACCTGTGTGGAGCTGGCCCACGTGCAGTGCTGATGCATGCAAGGAGTGCCGTTCCACACAGGGGTGTCCCCCGCATAGGGGAGCCCCACGCACAAGGAGTGCGCCCCGTTAGGAGAGCCGCCCAGCACAAAAGAAAGTGCAGCCTGCCCAGGAATGGCGCCGCACACACGAAGAGCAGACACAACAAGATGACGCAACAAAAAGAAACACAGATTCCCATGCCGCTGACAACAACAGAAGTGGACAAAGAAGACCCAGCAAATAGACACAGAGAACAGACAACTGGGGTGGGGGTGAAGGGGAGAGAAATAAATAAAAATAAAAAAATAAAAACAAAAAAAAACACAAAGCTTAGCTGAGTGCTTCCACCTAGAATTGGGGCAGATTGAAACAACCTCAACTAAAGGAACATGGGACAAAAACAGGAGATTAAATCAGAAGAGGAAGAAATCTGATGACCTAACAGTGAGCCACAAATGCCACAAATGAAAAAAACAAAGTACGTCATGCTTGTTAAAACTATTCAATATGCTTGCTTTAATGTCTCCAAACATTATAAACATTAGGTTTCTACTTATGGTAACATTTGTCTCCTTTATATGCTGATTTTGACTTCAACTTGAATCATATACTGTGTAAACTATGTTCTACCAACATAAAGGATATAGACTGAACTAGGACATCCATAGACCATTTCATGCATACAAACATAAATCGTGATGTTTTAGGTTACTTATGATGAAATCATTGAAAGTATTACAGGAAGAGGCAAAATATCAGGGAAGCTGATAATTTAACATTTCCCAGTTCCAGTGGGAATGCTAATTCCAATTACAAAGAGCAATACTAAAGTGGAGTTCACTAAGATTAAGAACTTGCTATACTAGTGTGGATTGTTTATAATATACATGTCTGGTATAAAATGCAAATATTGCAGAAGAGAAAGATGGGCATTCAAAGCTCAGCTTGGTTCCCTCGAATCTCTCACCTTAAACAGTTAAATAAGAAGTATTTCCAGGAAGCAGACTTGACCCAGAGGATAGGGCGTCTGTCTACCACATGGGAGGTCCAGGGTTCAAACCCAGGGCCTCCTGACCCGTGTGGTGAGCTGGCCCACATGCAGTGCTGATGTGTGCAAGGAGTGCCCTGCCATGCAGTGGTGTCCCCTGCGTAGGGGAGCTCCACGTGCAAGGAATGCGCCCCGTTAAGGAGAGCCACCCAGTGAGAAAGAAAGTGCATCCTGCCCAGGAATGGCACCGCCCACATGGAGAGCTGACACAACAAGATGATGCAACAAAAAGAAACACAGATTCCTGTGCTGCTGAAAACAACAGAAGTGGACAAAAAGAACACACAGCAAATGGACACAGAGAACAGACAGCTGGGGTGGGGGGAGGGGAGAGAAATAAATAAAATAAATCTTTTTAAAAAAAAAGTATTTCCCAAGGTCACAGGATGTTATTTTAAAGAGGCATCTAATAGTTATGATAGTTGATGAAAAAAAATTAAGTAGGTCTGACAACCAGCAAAATGGTTTTTGTTGGCTTAATATAAAATCAACATATGCAAAATTATGAATATACATATAATAAAATTTGACTCCAATCTACACTTAACATGAAATATTTAAAGTGGGGTCAGGCTAGAAATATAAAAGAGCAAATGATAGAATCTAGAACTATGACAAGAAATCATGGACTCTGGGAAATTAAGTCACTGGAGATAGCCTTAAGTGAGAGAAAATATGTGGTAAACGACAGTAGAAGTGAGAATGAATGTAGTATAATGTCATGCCTTTTCTCTAGCAGTATTTCTCTTAGCTTACTTACTCTCTCTTGTGTTTTTCCTCCAAACATCTTTATGCCATTTGTGCTTGTTAGTGTAATTAATTAAATATTAAGAAAATGATGGGATATGACTGTGAAAAGAGGTTTTTAATAAATCTAAATGAAAATATGCCGTATACACAACTGCTGTCAATTTAGGTTGATGTAAGACTATTTAAAAAGACTGGGAGGATTAGAAAAATTTATAAGTCTGCCCTTGTATTATTTTGCAAGTACCTTTACTTTTTTTGCTCCAATTAAAACAAACAAACAAAAAACTGGGGGAAATAGTACTACTAGAGATTAGTAATAATTGCTAACGACAATTGAGATCTTAATATGTCCCAGGAATCAGTCTAAGCACTTCACATATATCAAATTTATTTAATCCTTATAACCTATTATTATATCCCCATTTTATAGATGATGGAAACCGAGGCACAGAGAGTTAGTGACCTAACAAACTAACAAAAATAAACAGAGGTTACAGTTCTCATAAGTGACGGAGGCAGGATTTGACCCTGACATTCTGGCTCTCAACTGGTATGCTATACTGATGCAATGTAGGTCCACTTTATACATGAAAGAAGACATGGAATTCCATTCAGTGGGTTCACAAAAGCTTTGGCCTTCCATCAAAAGACTGGCAAATAAATGTTCATTGCAGGTTTTCACTTTTTAAAATTTTAAAGTGTGATTTCCTATGACCCTCTTACTCTGACATTTTAATTTAAAATAGCAATCTTATCAGCAATGTTTCTCCTGTGGAAAGGAGCAGGTGAAAGATAATGGCCTTAAATACCAGCCTGGGGAGCTGGCATATGCATATCTTTGGTATAGGGAATTATTGTAGATACTTGAGCAGAAGCATGGCATAATTTAATTGGTGTTTTGGAGGAGTAATCTGGCAGTGAAGCTTGGATTATTTAATGGGAATGGAGATGTTAAAACCAAGGAACAGATGGGAGAACTCACTTGGATATGTCAATTATTGTGTAAATGTAAAACATGGTTTGCTTAACACTCAGGCTTGAGGTTTTGTTCACTTCAGAACACAGTCTCCAAGACCATATCCTTTCATTCATTCATCTAGCCATTCATTTATTCATTTATTCAACATTTACTAAGCCCCTACTATATATTAGTGATACAATGATGAACAAGACAGAGTTCCTGCCTTCACAGAGGACAACAGCACATAAATAACGAACTATCATTGTGATTTGCTGCCAGAGTAAAGTACAGGATACTCTTTTCATTAATTCCATGACAACCCAGTAAGATAAAGTGATATTATCTCTAGATGACTAGTTGTTTCAATATTATCATAACTCTGCAAAATATTTGCTGCTTGCCTACTATGTACTGGGTCCTGTTCTAGAAGTAGGAGACAGTAATGAACAAGACAGATCAGGTCCCTGCTTTCATGGAGTTTGAATATATCACTTTCATTCTCACCTCAATTCCTGAGGTAATCAAATATATTCCCCTTCAGATGGGGATTTGTCTACTTTATGTCTTTTCTTGTAGGAATAATAACTTCCCAGGGTTATAGATTAGTAACTGTCATACTTGAGATTTAAGATAGGGCATATAAAACACTTTGGCTGGCAGATAGTAGATGTAAAAAACCTGTTAACTATTACTATGATTGCTACTATTATTGCAATGCTAAACTTCATGTTCCTCCTGGTAAACAGGACTTCATCTCTTGAATTAAATTCTGTAAACATTTATTGGAAGCCGACCATGGGACTGACATTGTTTCATGGAAATTATGAGATCAGTGACAAAAACGCCTTTAATACTAATTCCACCCTCAACACTTTCAGGCTGAGAGACCCTGGACAAGCAGGAACCTCCACAAGCCTCAGTTTCCTCATCTTGAAAAATGGAAATAAAATTACCTATCTCATTGTTTGTAGCAAAGTGGGGATCAATAAATGTTAGCCATAATTATAACTTTTTGTTATGGACACTGGCTTCACCTACAATTTATGCGTGCTTTCAAATCAATGTGAAAGACCAGGTGTATTTAGACCTATGAAGAAAAAATTAGGCAAAATTGACCGCTTTTGCTCATAATGTTTTCAATGGCAATTTATAATTTAAAATTGAGTATTCTCCCATTTTAATATGTGCTGGGCCAACAGAGAGAAAAAAAAGGATGAGTACAACGGTAACTGGGAACTCTTGTAAAACGGAAAATCAATTGAAAGCAAAAGGTACCTGCAACCTAGAATTCGAACAGATTGTGAGAGAGAAGGTGTATTGTTTTCTCACAGCAGAGATCCAGCCATGACATAGGATTATAGCATGGGGAGACTTTCAAGTTGGGAAAACTGACAGGTAGGCAAAAAGGTATTCTTGGAGTAAATTCTTACTTAGTGCCACTATGAGCGCCCAAGGTAATAGCTGCCTTCTAGTTGACTCGCACCAAAGGATGAAAGAAGGTGAATCATCGCTTTTTGATCCAGGAGTGGGTTTTGTCAACACCGAGTTGCTCAGGGTTCAACGTTGGTCAAACGGTTGGGTTACTTTCTCTTTTCCTAGGAGGCAAGCATCGTTTCCATTGCCAAGATGGCGGCCCTAGAATCGTCGGGAGGCATCCCCCATATAGTCCCTGGATAGGCGGCTTGCTAAAAGCCTAGCTTTTTCGTTTCATAACAGACAACGCACAAGGTAGCGTTTAACTTTCAGAATCGACAAAAAGCCACTTAGATTACTTGCGATCGAGAGCCTTTGCCAAGATGGCGGACGCGGGTCCGGCCGGGTGTCACCTTCCTTTACCAAGATGGCGGCAGGCAGCTTCCGGCACGCGCTTCCCCAATCCTCTTCAAGATGTTAGAGCAGAGGCTGCCGCCCGCAGAGTCCCGGCGCCGCCAGAGGAGAGACAGACGCTGCTGCGGAGCGCCCCACCAGGGACTAAGTGGAGCCGCGGCAAACTCCGCCTATGCCAGGAGCTGGCAAGAGCTGTCACCGGTGGGGGCGCAAAAGTTACCTTACCAGACCCTAAAGCAACACAGCACAACCGTCCCCCGAGTCACAAAAATCATATTAAATGCCGTACAAGGTAGGAAGCTCTGGTCTCGGTACCGCCTTAGCCTTCCGAATGGGCTAGTTGGGGGCTAGTTGGGGGAGCTGGAGCAGGGGCCTGAGGCACCGACACCCCTCGCCTTAAGCCCCTCTCCTCCAGGACTGGCCACGTGTTTCTCTCGGACTGAGGGGGAGGCGAGTAACCTGAGCAGTTAGGGGGAGTTAAATGCTGACGTTTTAAAGCTGCGCGTGTTTTATTTGGAGGGGCAAGTGTCCAGTGAACGAGAAAGGGTTGTCCACGCATTGAGTAGACAGCAGCAAATGTCAAGATTCGGGGGAGGGGCCTCACCGGGAACTTGGAAGAGGGACGTGACAGGGGAGGGAGGAGAGGTCAGGAGTTTGTGGCGGGGGGGTGAGTGGAGAGGTAGGGCGTACTTCGCAAGCAACTTACTGTTTCGCCTGCAACGCGCTTTTATGCTTGCCACCCTCTGCGTTCCTTTAAAAAATAAATAAATAAAGTAAAATTAAAAAGTGCAAAGAAATTCAGTTCGCCGGAGGTTTTGCATTTGGCTTGCAACTTCCTTCAAGTGTGAGCGCTTTGGGAGGAAGAGAGAGAGGGGTGAGGGTAGAACTTGGCAGGCGGCGCCTCCTTCTGCCGCCGCGGCCGCCGCCGCCTCGCAGACTCGGGAACAGGGTGGGGGACTGCCGGGCGCGGGGGAGGGTGGGTTCTGCTTCGCAACTTCTCTCTGGGCACTAGAGCGCGGCAGTGGCTGCTGCAGACAGGGCTGCCCAGACGATGCGCGGGCGCGGGACCTGCCGGCACGCGACTTCCCCGGGGCCCAGACTATGTACGCACTGACCCCCTCCTCTCCCTTTCCCTCCTATTGCTCCCCAGAGGGCGTGTCTTGCCGTCCGGTCCCGGGCGCTGCCAAGACTGTGCGGCAACGTTTCAATAGAACTCTGTAGCCCCGTGCAAAGTGACACACTGCGCGCAACTTGTCCCGGGGGCGGGGCCGGGGACCACCCCCGCGGCTTTGCTGCGGGCCGCGGCCTGGCTTCCTCCCCCTCCCGCTGTCACCCGCTGGGGGCGCTGGCGGTGGTCGCCGCCGCGGGAGAGTGAGGTCCGGAGTGGGTTCGGAGTCGCGGGGCGGGCCGGGGCGGGGACGGGGAGGAGGCAGAGAGAAGAGAAACTACAAAAAGTCGTCTTCTCTCCTAAGCCCGCCTCTGACCAGGTTGGTTCCCGCCGCCGCCGCCTCAGTTTATTTTTCCTCTGGGGGTGGACGAGGAGAAGCGTTCCCGTACTGGGGACAGGAGTGGGCCGCTTGCGCTGGTAAGATGCCCCGGGACCGCGGGCTTGCAGGCGCCGTCGAGGGCCGGGGTGCCAGGGCCCGCGCCAAGGGCCGGGGGCGGGGGCTCCGGGCCGCGCCTGCAGTTGCCGAGCGTCGCCAACAGGTTGCACCATTCCCCGCCGCTGCCGCCGCCGCCGCCGCGCGGCCCCTCGGGCGGGGAGCGGCCGGGGGTGGAGTGGGAGCGCGTGTGTGTGCGCGCCGTGGCGCCGCCTCCGCCCGCTTCCCCCCCGCGCGGTCCCGCTTGCTCACCGCTGTCGGGCGGCCCTTTCGCGTGTCCTCGCTCCCTCCTCCCCCCTCCTCCTCCATTTTGCGAGCTCGAGTCTGTGACTGGAGTCCGAGTCACCGCCCGCCCGTCGAGGACCGGTTCTAGTAGGTTGAAGGGGACGCCGCAGCCCGAGCGGCCAGAGCGTAGGGGCGCGGGGGCCGGGGGACGTGTGCCCGGGAGCCCTGGCCCGCGGAGACGCGAGACGAGCGAGGCACTGCCTTGTCAGCCGGGAAATGGGAGACTTTCTTAAATAGGGGTTCTCCCCTCCCCCCCCCCCATGGAGAAGGGGGCGGCTGTTTACTTCCTTTTTTTAGAAAAAAATATTTCCCTCCTCCTCCGTCCTCCTCGTCCTCCTGCGTTCGCATGCTAAGTTGTTTATCTCAACTGCGGTGGGAGCCGCGGACGCCGGTGGGTGAAGCGGAGTCTGCCAGAGGTAAGAGGAGGGATGGGGTGGGGTGGGGTGGGGGGCGCTGGGGCCCGTGCGCGCGCTCGCCGCCCCGAGGTGCGGCCGCCGCCCGGGCCCGCGAACTTTTATTAGCGCGGAGAAGTGGGGTGGGCGCTGGCGAAGGCTGGACGCGGTGACGAACGGGCAGCGCGCGAGTGACAGCGCTGGCCTCTCTCTCCTTCCGCCGCGGTCCCCTGGCCGGCGAGGGGGAGGAACCTGAGCCTGGCTGCGTGCGGCGCGTTCGTCCGGCTGCCTGCGTTTCCAGCCTCTCATTCCTCAGCGCGGAGCTGGCCAGCCCCCACCCCCCACTTTCCCCAAGTTACCCCTTCTCCCTCCTAGGGGCCGCCTAGGCACCCGTTGTTTGTTGTTGTTGTTGTTGTTTTTGGTTTGTTTGGTTTTTTTGATGGTGACTCTAAGCCGCGTCTGAATTCTCCTCGCCGGGGTATTTCCACTCACTCTTGAGCACCAGAGCGAGATCAAGGTTTCTGTCTTGGCTCCAGCGCGTCTCTTCTGTCGGGCGTGGGGGGTGTGTGTGTGTGAGTGTACACACTCTCAGGGGGCTGACAGCCTGCGACTTGGAGACTTCGGCCAGGGCTGGCGTTATCTGGTGGAAGTGGGCGTGTCGGAGAAAACTCAACAGGTCTGGACACATTTCTCTTTTAACCTCGCACTTTTTCCTTTCCCCTCTCGCTCCCGGTTCCCCTCTCCCCCAAGTTTTTTAGCACTTGGCATCATTTCATACCTGGCATTTCTAAGTGGTCTCTTTTAATAAATGACCCTCCCTATAGTTCTGTGGTGAGATTTTGACTACCGCTGGTTTGACGTTTGGGGTTGCGGACTTGATAATTGCAGCCTTGTAATACCACTTAAGACCCCTTGGCAAGGTCATTATGACCAATTAATGTGTCAGGGTTATTTGCAATTTAAACTGGGGGATAATGTGGCTTGAGTTTTCCAACAAAGTATTGTTTTGGTTTCGGGTTTGAAGGCAGCTGTCAAAAAAGCGGAGTGAAAATTCGTTAGGCTCAATTTGATACCTTTTATTTAGACATCATTATCAGATAAACAGAGTGAAGATGCAGAGAGGTAAGCAGTCTACCTTCAAGATTTGTAGTGGCAGGAGCCATCCCTCTCCGCCTTCCTCTCCCATTTCAGTGAGGGCCAGTGAAGTTTATGCTTTTTAACATCTTGGTACAGAAAAAGTTTTCTCCTGTTGTAGGGGATTTGATTATAATGTCCCAAATGTGCTTATCAGAGTCTTTGCCCGCCTCTTAAAATATCCTGGTTACTAACCTAACCTTCCTAAGAATAGGCTCAAAATTGGGATAGGTGAAGGTTTAGAATGCAGAGAAAACAATTCTGAGCATTTTATTGGTTAGTATTTTACCTTGGCTTGGGTAGTATTTTACCTTGGCTTATATGAATGTAATTTTATAGTTCTGGGTTTTTCTATTTTTCAGTACTTAAATAGGAAAGAAAAAATGTTAATTTAGAAATATAGCATTTCATACCTAGGACTTAAGTAGTTAAAAAAATTTAAATAAAAGTAGCTTAATCTAGATTGTATTGTGAGTTACGACAAAAATCTAGACATCTATTTTTAAGTTATACTTAAGCTAAAATTGTAATGAGAAGCTAGCTACTACACATTCTATTCTTAAATTTATATTTTGGTTGGCTGGTGTACAATGTATTTAATTTCATACATCCAAAATTTAGAGACAGGCACTATTAGACAGGTACATCCAGTCAGAAATATGGGTTAAAAATGAGAGCTTTTCCCAGCCTATTGAAAAATTAGCTGATCATTATTGTTGCCTATGTGTCAAGTAAAATATGCATGGCTTACCATAGGTTAAACTAAAAGGTTGGATATGTGACTAGATGGTAGGAGGGGAATTAGTAATTAGAGAATTCTAGAGTAGTATTCATTAAATTTTATGTGTATTGGTTCTCAGAAAAGCATACAACTTTGATTGAAAAGAAGTAGGAACCTTAATGATTACACATCTTTTTAAAATTCAAATACATTGACATCAACTTTTGAAATATAATCATCTTTAATGAACTGTAATGTCTATGATGAACAAAGTAACACGTTTGGAGAGTGACAAGATGGATAACCAAGCTTAACACGATATGATTTTATCCTCCACTGTGCAAATGGACTGCATTGTACTTTTAAAAATGGTTCATTGAATGGGGGCAGGGGAAATGGCTATTTTATTTTGGAAGATAGAAACTGCTCTTCAGATAACAAGGAAATTAGATTCAGAGTTAACTAAAATGTTGATTTTAAAGGCTACTTTTTACTAATTTTATCCCCAAGCTGATGTGACTTTATAGCTTATTAAATTCCCCTCTCCCCCCCCCCCCCCCCTTCTCTCTCTCTCTGATAGCTGTTATTCACTGATGGACTCCAAAAAAACCTTACCGTCCCCCAGTGAAGAAGAAATTCCCAGCAGTGTGCTTGGTCAGGAAAGGAGAAATGTGATGGACCTCTATAAAACCCTAAGGGGAGGAGCTACCGTGAAGGTTTCTGCATCTTCACCCTCACTGGCTGCTGCTTCTCAGTCAGACAACAAGAAGCCAAGACTTTCCGTTGATTTTCCTAAAGGCAGCGCGCAGCAGCCAGATCTATCCAAAGCAGTTTCACTCTCCATGGGATTATACATGGGGGATACAGAAGCAAAAGTGATGGGAAATGACCTGGGATTCCCACAGCAAGGTCAAATCAGCCTTTCCTCTGGGGAAACAGACTTTCGGCTTCTGGAAGAAAGCATCGCAAACCTCAATAAGTCGACCAGTGTTCCAGAGAACCCCAAGAGTTCAGCATCTGCTGCTGTTTCTGCTGTCCCCACAGAGGAGTTTCCAAAAATTCACCCTGATGTATCTTCAGAACAGCAGAATTTGAAGAGCCAGAGCAGCACCAAGGGTGGCAATGTGAACTTGTATACTACAGACCAAAGCACCTTTGACATTTTGCAGCATTTGGAGTTTCCTTCTGGGTCCCCAGGTAGAGAGACAAATGAAAGCCCTTGGAGAGCAGACCTCTTGATAGATGAAAACTGTCTGCTTTCTCCTTTGGTACCAGAGGACGATCCATTCCTTTTGGAAGGAAACCTGCACGAGGACTGCAAGCCTCTCATTTTACCGGACACTAAACCTAAAATTAAGGATAATGGAGATCTGATTTTATCAAGCCCAAACACTGTGCCATTGCCCCAAGTGAAAACAGAAAAAGAAGATTTCATTGAACTCTGCACACCTGGGGTAATTAAGCAGGAGAAACTGGGCCCAGTTTACTGTCAGGCACCCTTTTCTGGAGCAAATATAATTGGTAATAAAATGTCTGCCATTTCTGTTCATGGTGTGAGTACCTCTGGGGGACAGATGTACCACTATGACATGAATACAGCCTCCCTTTCTCAACAACAGGATCAGAAGCCTATTTTTAATGTCATTCCATCAATTTCTGTTAGTTCAGAAAATTGGAATAGGTGCCAAGGATCTGGAGATGACAATTTGACTTCCTTGGGGACTTTGAACTTCCCAGGCCGATCGGTTTTTTCTAATGGCTATTCAAGGTAAGATTAATGATTTACTACTTCTTAAGAATGAATGGTACTGCTAAGATAGATTGCTAGCTTTAAATATTCATTTATTTGTATATGTACTCGACAAAGATTTGTGTACTTTTTCATGTGAATACATGGTCTTTTTACCACTTATGTAGTCACTCTAAATGATTTATCTCTATGTAACCATTTCAAGTTAATTTTTCTGAAATAATTTTATTCGGTATCCCATTGACCAGTGGTTGGAAATTTATTTTAAACCTTTAAAATTATGAATTCAAGGATGTATAATGTCTGGTAAGATCATAGTGCATTTATTTCATGTGTTCATTTAGCTGTTTTAGAATGTGCTCTTATATTACAATAAACATGCTTTTAATACTTTAATCAAAAGTTATACAGCTATATTTGTACCTTTGTGAAGTGTTAGCTTGAGGCGATTAAATGGTTAAATATTAGAAGTATCAACAGTGAGCTCAATTCTTCAAATTGAACCCTCTGTTCAAGAATTTGAGTTCTGTGATTGCTAAAACAATGCAGTAAACAGTGAACACCTTGTCCATAGGGTTCCCAAGCAAAATTAGACAAGTTTTGTTCGGTGATAAATCTTTTAAAGAAAAGAACTGGTGAAAACGTGGTGCAAAACAAAATTCTACATTCAAATGTTCCTGCAAGCTCTGAAATTGATAACTGATGGCCAATTAAGCTCTAATTCTCAGCTATCATTTGATTTCTCTTTTTTATTTTCTCAGTCATTTATAAGCATGCTGACAGTTTCTCTCTGACTTCAGAGTCTGTTAAAATGGAATTATCAGAAAAAGTTCTATAATTCAGATATATATGTTGGTATTAAATTCTCTCTCCCCAATACAGGGGAATGAATGCTGGATTGTGTATCCATTTTAGGTATGAAGGAAAAGATAAAAATGTGGATTGTAGAGACCTGAGATTGATTTATCAGTGGTTTTTTCTGAAAGAAGGTCTAATAGATGCAGTGATTGATTTATTTGTACATAACCTTTTCAAGTTTTTTCTTAAGATTTACTGATATTCGTTATTCCCATTAACTAGTCATTGAGGATTTTATACAAAGCTCTCTTTAAAATATTTTTTTCCATTTAAGATAATATTAACACTAAGGTGGCTCTTCTCTTTAGGAAATTTTTCTTGTTGAGAGGAAAATTTAGACTTAGATTTAGGCTATGTCTTATTCTAAAAGGCTTAGTTGCTTCTTATCAAAAGAAAAAAACTTTGAGCTTTGTGTATTTTAATGTAAGCTACCTACTAACTATTGTTTAAATAATACTTTTATTTAAATGAATACTACTTTAATTTTTTATTGTTGTCTTTCTGAATCTAAGGTTTAAAATGTATTTAATAAGGAAGTTTGAGTTCTTACCACATAAGCAGTTGTGTTTTAAATATTAGGTAAAGACATATTGTGTTTAAAATGTTTCTATCTCAAACTTTTTGGCAATGGAATTCATGATTGAATGTGCCTGGTTTCTTAAAAGAGCAAGTACATTTGATTTGACTAAGCTATGGTAAGAAACTGTTAAATTGATTTATAAAACATATAATTGTACAAAGAAAATAATACATCTCAGGAAACTCTTAGGAATTATTCATGCATTTTGTCCTGATAATCACTATGGTATTATTTTCATTTTCCTTATAAAAAAGACATGGAACAAGACATAACATTTTCATTCACAATGAACTTTCATTAAGCCCCATAAACTCTGGGATATTGAGTATAAGTTTTAGATGAACAAAGTTGCCCTTAAATCATTAAAGATAATACTTGAACTTTTATAGTACATTAAGAGATATAAAGTGTTCACACATATTTCATTTGAGCCTCATAATAACCTTAAGAAGGTGGGCAAAGCAGTGATGATGTGGCATTTTAGAAATTCTTCATTATCCTATGAATGATTATTTTTATACTGACGCGTGGTTTGGAAATATATTCAGTAGTCTATGTCCTAATGAAAAGGTATAATACCTTAACAGGATCATTTAGTAATGTTTTGAAAATTTTATGCCTTATGGCATTAACTTAGCATTGAAAACTATGATTACCCAGTACGAAGAGTCTTCCAAATAAATTGAAACAATGTTTCTTTTCTAATCATTACTGAATTAGTCTATTGTTTCCAAACAAGAGCCTTGATATAACGCAAATTGGTTGTTTTCTCCTTCTCTGTCTATATGTTACAGAGATCTAGCCAACATTAGCAATGACCAATGACCCTCAGAGATCAGCAAATAAATCAGCATGTTGACAGCACAACTGAATTGAAAACTGGCTTTCTGACTTCATAGATAAAAATATTAAATTCTATTAATAATTTCACCTGCATTATTTTGAAATTAATAAAAGCATAAGGTGAAATTTGACTTTTTGAAATGCCACCTACCATTGCGTTTTCTCAGAAGACTAAAAAAAAACACCTTATATACTCTGATTGTGGGCAAGGAAATTCCTTCAGATATGTCAGTGCACAACAGTGTTCACTTTTATTAACTTGTAAAATTATGAATATCATGATTGAGCCTAGTAAAGCATTTTATCTTTAAGGCTTAGGCTCACTGAGAGTAAAACAAGAGAAATCTCATTTGTTGCTCAAATCCATCCCTTACATAAAGTGAACTTAGCCATTCTAGTTTAATATGCTTTTTAAATGCAGAAACTCAGTTAGTTTTCCCTAAACTTGTCACATTGATACAAGTGCATTTCTGCATAATTTGATTTTCAACATTGTTTCACTTCAGCATTAATGGTGAAACTTAAAAAGAGGCAGAGAAGTACAAGGTTTCAGGTGGAGTTACAACTTTTATTGTGATTATTTTGAAACTTGTGTGTGAAATTAAATGTGGCTAGGGATTGCTCCTCCTGGTCTTTTAAGATTTATTGAAGGAGAGATTGGTTCAAAAGGGTTTATTTTACAGTGAATGCGAGGGCATCTGCAGTAATTGGTTATATAAGTCTTCATGCACGCTGGCCTACAGGTGATTGAGATAGCCTAGTTATGTTAGGAATACTTAATTTATATTAGGTTTAAACTAGGTCTGGGCATGGTTCTTAAAATTTACATTTAAAAATTTTTTAATACATCTCATTTTAATTGGCAGTGCTTTCTCATATGTACTATCTACGTGGGCAAATTAAATAGCAAAATAAGTTTTTGTTGAATATCATTTACCCTTCTTAGGACATCCTAGTAATAGTTTCATCAAAAGTAATGCAGTATTTGCCAAATTAATAGGCACTTGCATCCATACTGTTGAGTCATGGAAAATATATATTGGTGAATTCTATTGCGTAAAGAGTTAAGCTATAACTGAAAAGAAAATCAATTACAGGAGAGTTTAAAAGACCATGCTCTCCTAATTTCTGTAGCTCCAGAGAGCCAACCGCTCTCATTTTCTTCTGGCTTATTCTACTTGGGTTTTATAATTTTCAGGTAAATAAAAATATTCCTGTGGAGAACTTCCACTTTTAAAAAAAGAAAAGATCCATTAAATGTATCCTTTCCCATTGAGTTGTGTATGAACAATTTGAGATAAATTAGAATAGTTTATATATTAATGTATATTTTAGAAAAAATAAAAGTTTATAGCAGTACATAATTAATTGTAGACAGTGTTTTCAACCCCCAAGCAAATAATTTTGATTTGCCTTTATTTCCAATATCATCAAAAATGTCTCTTAAATACAGGGTTTCCAATGGAGTTTGAGAGTTAATTTAATGAAGGGTGAGGGGGCAGTGAAGGAGGAGGGATATGGAGTATGTGTGGAATGGTAGAAGTTAGAAATATCAAGAACAGTTCTGATAACCAACAATTTTAATCAATTGCTGTGAACAATTTTAATCAATTACTGTGAATTTAGAGGACTAAGAAGAGAGATTTGGGACTGTGTTTATGTACAAGGGAGTGTACAAACCAGGATTACAATTTGATCTTTTTTTCATTTGAGGTAGAAATTTAAAGCTAATTGTGGCGTAGAACCCATGGTTTAAAGAGTGGTGTTGTCTCTTACTATGTTTTATTACCAAGAAAGGATAGAATGAATATTTTAATTCCGTTCAGATTATTTCACCTAAAGTAAAGTTCATATTGGCTCCATTTTAATTTAAGCTGCTATTTAATTAATGAAGATCTAGTGACTTGAATGTAGTTTAAATAATGATAATGTCTCTTATGTTGCTATAACCACTTTCTATTTCCTAGTGCACTTTTGCATACATTGTCATCTGACTGGAATGCAACCCTTTTCTTTAGTAATACGTTTCCATGGGTGGTGTGTTTTCTGCTAGAATTTTGAGGAAATTAAATTCATAATGGTACATATGTAGAATAAATTGCAGTGTTCTGAAAGTGCTAGATTGCAATTTAAACTATTTACATTGCATTCTAGTCCTTAAAGCCAATGATTGTGTCATCCCATAATTTTATCTCTGGGCCAGTTGAAATATAAATGACATCCTAGTAGAACTGCATACCTAAACCTCCTTCTTTTCTGCTTCTTTTCTTTTTTTTCCCCAGAGTAACCAAAGCATTAATTTTGCGTACTTAAAAGTAATTGTTCTTTTATGACAGGTTTCAATAGGATTAATAGTGTCTATAATGCAGCAAGTTTAGTAAAAGTACCTCTTATTTTAGACTTCTTCGATCACACTATAGAGCACCAAAAATATATGTAAGGGAAGAAAAAAGTTTGATGATATTAGTTGTAAATGTTTATTTAGCACATTGTCTTATCTTGAATTTTTGTTTTTGTGACATAATTTGAGGGTGCAGTGTGGATTGATAAGTTAGCATTGTTTAGGACACACAGTTCATTGTAGTAAATATTAACTTTTATTTTTTCTTTTTTATAATAAAATTAGCCTTTATTCTAGTTGATTTCATCATTGTCCTCAATATTATTTAACTGTGGTTATTAGGAAAGTATATTTGATTGCCAAATTTTGAAAGCTATTATGCAATGACTTCCAATTTAGTACAAGATTTATTATTTCATGCTGGTTGTGACAGTGCAGTTCCTTATGATATATTATGTTTCTCACATATGGACCATTAAAGCTCTACTGGTTTGTTATGGATGCTGTTTTAATGTATTTTGTTTTTTAATCATTGAGAATAGGGCTTCCTTAATTTTAAGATGCTTTAAATGCAAATTTTGGCAGTGGCAGTCTTTTTTTCCCCCACCCAAATTGATTTAATTATTCAAATGTAGAAATAGCAGAAAATACTAACCTAAACATCAGGAGACCTGGGTTCTAAGGATGAGCTGGGCCACTTAGGTAACAGGCAACTAAGTGTTCTAGGGTCAAAAATACTTTAAACCATATTGAAATTATTTTTAAAACACCTGTGTTGGTGTGTGTGTGTGTGTGTGTGCATCAAATTTCTAAAATTCAACAATCCTCCTAACCTGTCACTTTAGTGAAGAAGCAGTTGGGATAGGGGCTTGTATACTAAGGTTGGTTCTTTGACATATTATTTGTACATTATCAAGTACAAGACAAAGAATGAACCCAGATTTGGTAATTTTATAAGATTAGAATTTAAAATAATGTAGTTGGTGGTAGCATATAGAAAATAATATGTAAATATTGCTGTTTTAGAGCCCTAAAGTGGTCCTGTTTGGGTTCTTAGAGCTTGCTTTGTGTGTTAAGTACAATAATTTTAAATAAGAGCTTAAAGGAAATTGAAAGCTGATCTACTCCCCACCCCCTCATTTTTTGCAGGTGAAATTAGACCCATAATAAGTGTCTAGGAAAAGGTTAGGGAACTATTTAGTAGTGCAGCCAGCCAGACTGAATATCTTAATTCTTTCTTATCTAAGCTCTCTAGCAATTACCTAAGCTCTTAACATCTGGATCTCTTTTAGAGACCTGAAACAGATGGCTGATTGACACAATACACTAGACAGATGTTTCATAAAAGTTACTCTGAGTAGTTTAGATATTTAAAAACCTGTGGGTTTTGTTATTTTTTTCCCTAATAATTGAGCACTTATGTGGAAGTACTTTGCTAAGCCCTTTGTGTGCATTCATCACATTTAAACAGTCTTAACTCTATGAAGGTTTTTATTCTTGTTTCAATATTAAGTTCCTGATTCTGTCAGCATCCATGTAGAACAGAAGGCAGATGTTATTTACCTTAATTTTACAGATGGGATAACTTGACACCTTTTTAAAAAAGGAGAGAGAGAAAAGACTCGCCAGGAAAACTTAATACTAATCCAAAAGGAAATGCTTAATATTTGATGTGTTAGGAATTCCTCATGGAACCTTTAATAATTTTTGTCAACAATGATTCCTTAAACACAATATTTAAAAGAAAAATGGAATCAAGCCTTTGCTTTTATATTTATATAGTAACTTGCTGCTCTCTGTGGCAGTTTCAATGTCTATAAAATAGTGATAACACTCAGTTTTTTTGCCAAACTGGGTTTGTGCATGTGTGTTTAGTTGGAAAATTAAAAAGCACGGTAGAAATGCAAGGAGGACTTTTTAAAGCTCTATCAAGTCTACTCACTCAAACCAACATGAACTTCACTGGCTGAAAACAGTGAGACATCTGTGACTGTGGTGTAGCTATTTCCTATTCACCAAGCACTAGGAATTCCTCATTGTTTGCAATTCCTAATGGGTCATGGATCCCAGTTTCATAAGGACTGTTTTATTTAAAATTCTCAAGTGTCAAGGTGATTTTCTTTACACTGATTTTCTTTTTCCCATTTTTGGTATTTTGTTAGCTCTTTCCACTTTTCAGTAGATTTTGTTACATATTAAGTATGCCATCTAAGTTTAACAGTGGCAACTTGGACCACATTGCTGTTGTTTTTTATTAAGTACTAGAATATCCTCTTCTTCCTTGGCCTGTATTCTTATAAAATCAGGTATGACAAAGCAAGACTTTGTCACTAAGACCCTTAAAAAATTTAATTAGAACTTCATATGGAATTTGTCATCTGGAATCCAGCTGGATTTCTTAAGGACAAGGTGTGATTAAGAAATTGATATTTTTAAACAGATAACAAAATGAATGTTACATTTCTAAGCCTCCCCTTGGGAGGTTGTATATATTACTCCTTTTTTGAAATTGTCTTCAGAGCCACCTTGTAAGCCATAAAAGAAAACTGGTATTATTAACACCTAAATGTTCTTGCTAAATCAGAAATCTTGTATTTCTTAGCTTGATCACCTACCTTAATTATGTGATTCCAAATGATTTGACCATTTCTAGAAATTTACTCCTACCTTAATTAAGGAATTTAAGGTAGGAGTAAATTTCTAGATACTAAACTCTTATCAGACATGTGGTTTCCAAATCTTTTCTCGCATTGTGTCCCCATTTACTTTCATGACAGAATCATTTGATGCACAAAAGTTTTTAACCATTCTGAAACTATTCTGGGAGTACTGAAATTCTTTGAGAGTATAGCCTGCTTTAAGAACTCTCATTTTCTTGTTTGTATTAAAAACAACTGATTTTCTCAAATACTTATTTTTTCTCCCCAAAAGATAATTTATAAATGTTTTCAATAGTTAGGAAATAGGAATTAAGAGACACCATAGCATGGCAGATGTGTAGTTACTGCTCACTTTGGTATTATTTTCTACTTTGTTATATTAGTCTTGGAATCTCCCAGTTCTGTTAGCTAGGTAGTAAATTCTTCTTATCACCAAGTGCATGCCATAGACTGGGGTTGGTACAGTGTGTGGGTACTAGATTTTTAGTATAATCTGAGAAGTAGAGATATTTTAAAGCGAAAGTACAAAAAATACATGAAAGTAACTTCTCATGCAGTGTGTTAGGGATGAATGACCCTTTAATTGGTAATGCCATCTTATAGGATGCACAGTGCTTTGGGGATACCCCAGACATATTTAAAAAGAGAAAACTGTAAATAAGTGAAGCCAGAGGAAATGTTAGAACTAAGAAACCAATGGAGAAAGAAAATGAAAGTTCTAAATTCCAGTTCTGGTAACATCTAAATTTTATTTCTCTGTGTCTAAGTATTCCATATGAGCAACCTAACTACGTAATTGTGTTAATAAGTGGAAGAGCTACAAAGGCATGCCTCTAGGAAAGGGATTCTCTTGAGATGAATGAAGTGTGAGAGGCTAAATGATCTCAAAAGTTCTATCCAACTGTACTTGCATTAGCAAACATTTATTGAGCTAGGCACTGGACATGCAAAGATGAAGATTGAAAAATTCCGACCTCAGCGATAGCAGTCTGTTGGTCCTCCAGGGATCTTTGTATTCATTCCCTTCCCTCCCCGATTTGCTTTTAGAAATGGGCTTTTGAATATGTCAAGCTCTTTGCCAGGAAAGCATAAATGAAATTTCATGGAGGGAAATATGTGGAATTGGTAAAAAGAGTTGATTTAGCTATCTGGAATAACACAAGGTAGGTAGCAAGAAGTCTAAGACAGAAAAAGGAAAAGATGGAAAAAAAGAGCTGACCAAATGAACCAAGAGAGGATTCCATTCATCTGTGATGAATTATGTGATACAAGAAAAGGAGAAAATGCAATTTCTGCCAGGTTCTGTACCTCTGTAACATTACATTTTTCCCCTTCTAGTCAACTGAAACTTTTTTTTCCCCCTTCTAATAACTTACGAGGAGTGTCTCTTATTCTGTAGGAGAAACATAGTCCTCTTTCTGGCCTTCCCAGCTTCCCAGTGTTATGAGCCCAAACCTAAGGAATTTTTGTCTGGAATGTTCTTCCCCCAGGTAAATCCACATTGCTTACTCTCACTTTATTTAGGTCTCCACTTAAATGTCAGCTCCACAAGAGAGAATTTCTCTGATTGCTCTATCTGAAGTTGTAGCATCTTTCATACACTGTTCCCTTACCCTCCACTTTATCTAGTCGTGTGTGTCTTTTCTATTCCCATGCTAGAACGTAAACTCAGTGAGAGTAGTGACCTCATCTCCCTTGCTTATTCCTGTATCCCAGCATCTGAAGCAGTGTCTAACACATAGTTAAGACCTCAATAAATACATGTTGAATACATGAATAAGTAAAACTGGACATAAACCAAGAAGATATGTGGGAATGGATTGTACTTCTCATCTTTCCAAAGAAAGGAAAAAAGCCCAGGTTGCCTTCTCCAGATAAGAAATCATTCTGAGGACTGACCAGTGCTTATGTATATGTGGAGAAAGTGTATAGAGAGAATATGTATTTCAATTGTTGACAGTCTTTAAACTTTCTCTAAAACTTTGAAATGGATTGCTGAATTTCTTGGAATAATTCTGCTACATTTAACATTGAACAAATTGGGGTAATTAGTTTAGAAATGAAGGTTTGAGGGTTTGGTTTTTTTTAATCTTAAGATAGTAGAGTGGCTTGCAGAAAATTTTCAGTATAGAACCTTTTGGAGCAGAAGTTTGCATTACATTTTTCACTTGCCTAAGAATTTGAGATTATTCTAGCAGAGGAGTCTAATGTGAATCATTTATATTGACAACTGCAAAATCAGGCAAAATATCAATTTGTCCATTTTTTAGATAAGTGTGCGTGTAATAATGGAATACTCCAAGTGAAGAGAGGTGTCTTATTTTTGCCTGAATTTCTAAATAATCTGTTTTCAGCTTTCTTCTGTTTTAGATTTATCTTATTCTATGTATAGTTTTCACTTCTTCTGTCTGTAGGACAGAGTGACAATTCAAAAGTTTAGGATACATTTATCTTTTCTACTAAGAGTTGTAGGGGAGTTAAACTTAATAGGCCAAAGACATTCACAGAAAAAAGAAAATGCAAGGTAAGTAGTTATTAGCAAGAGAATGAGATGAGGTCATTTAAGAATGAACTGCTTTCCTGTTAAGGAAAAAACTAGGGGAGGAACAAGGACAGGGCTCTGGAAGGCATCCAAAGAGTGTAGCCACAAGATATTGAGTGATTAGCTAGAGAATTAGGAGAGGGCAATCTTAATATGGGAGCAGGTAAAGAGTAGTTTATACAGTCAAGTCAACTAATGTAGAAGAGAGAAAGCGGAATTTCATAAATATGATTATCCAGTTCTTGAAACATGTAAACATTATTTTAAAAAGTCAAAGCCAGAGAAATTCGTGAAATCCTAAATGGTACAACATAACCAGTGATTAGTCTATAGTTAAAAAGAGAGGCTAATCAGTTTTTTAAATTTAGAGTAATATATTAAAGTAGATAATAAGAAACAAACTTCTGAGACCACAAAGACCCCGAGTCTGGGTTAGGTGTAAGTGACAAACGCTGGAAGCCAAGAGGGAATTAAGTTTCTGTTCCCTGAGAAGCCAGTGTTACAGAAAAAGCTGACCATACCCTAGTTCAGACTTTTATCATTTCAGTAGTCTCCTGATTGTTTTCCCAGTTTTTCTCTCTCCTTTCTAAAGCCATTCTGCAGACCACTCAAATTAATCTTCCTAGAACACTGCTTTCAATATTATTCCCCTAACCAAAATATTCTGTAGTTCTGCACTGCTCATAGCATAGTGGTTCTTTCCATCATGATCCATATGTCAAATGACATATGGCAAGTAGCCACAAAAACAATGCAGAACCTGTAGAGGATTTGGATTATGTACAATTTCATGCAGTTCCACCTGGTCTGTTTTACCTAAGAGAGTTTATATCTGAATGCAAGTGAACACTATAGGGATAACCTGTGAATTGGCGCTTTTAATTTATTCATTGTTTTTGCAAATTTCTCTTCAAAATTTACAAAAACTACTGAATTTTACTTCAGTAAAATTAAACCTCCCAAAGTTAAATTTAATTCCCTTCTCTCTCCTTTCCCTTTCTTCTTCCCTTTCTGCTTGTCTCCCCCTATCCTCCACATTTCTCTGTAATCACATAAGCATTAATATACACATATAAGGCATTCTGGATTGTCTGTTTTCAAATAAGAATGGTGTCATCTTATACCCATTTCTCTGCTGCTTGCTTTTCTCTCATAATAATACACCTGAACATCCTTCCAAATCCACAGAGGTGGATCACATCCTTTTTAATAGCCATGCAATAGTTCATTCAGTTGTTTCATAAGTGTTTGCCACTACAAACAAAGTTCCAATAAACACCCTTTTCCATCTATCCTTATATATAGCAACTTGATTTTTAAAGCATTGATTTCCCAAAGCAGGATTGCTGAAGCAAGGGTATTTGAAATTCTATCAGATATTTCCATATTACTTTCTGCTAAGATTTTAGCAGATCACAATCTCACCTGGCACTTTACAATAAAAATAAAAATAGATAACTCATTTGCAGCCTTCACTACTTATTATTAACAATGGATTCCTTGTCAAAAGTCTTTAAAATTGATCACAACATGCCAGTGTGCCATATGACATAGCTGAGGACTGATGCAGTAGCATAAAATTTAAAAAAACATACATAACCTAGAATTGAAGGCTTTTTTCTGTTTAGAAATTTATTTTTTTTTGACTATACAGGTAACAACTTTTGCCCAAACTGCCTTTGATTATTTGGATTATGAAACTAAGAAATTTTTGCATTACACTGTCTTCATACTGAAATATTTTTCACAATCTTCTGCCGTAATTGACCCCTCATTGTTCTTTCAACACCTCCACACATTTCTGCCTCAAAACCTCTCTCCATTTTGTTTCCTTCCTCAGTTTCATTCACATCCCTGAAATTCAGGCTCCCTCTCTCTGCTTTTAACATTATGTAACCTTCTAGATCAATTTAAGGCCCACTTACGTTGTACATTTTCCTTTATGTAGTCCAGCCTATTGCATTCTCTTCCTTATTTGATGATGGCCTTTGGTAACTGCTGAGCATACAGTTCTTCATAACCTAACTCAGTTATTGGCATGGAGTAGGTGCCCGATAAATGTTGAATTAATACTGTTGTTGTTTTTTTAAATGTAATTCTGATTTATCTCTTCACCTAGATCCAGTCTTCTTAAGGACAAGGAATGTTTTTATCATAGCACCTAAAAATTAAGGTCTTCAATTTAGGCTGGCTGTTTGAACAAAGAATCACAGAGAAGAAGTAGTAAATGTCATGGCCTTGCCTTTAATACATATATTTCACCCCATGTAGGGTAAATTGACACTGTAAGAATCCAATAACAACAGTAAAAACAGCACTCTTATTGAGCATTTACTGTATGTGAGGCATTATTCTAGCTGCTAAGAATATAGCAGTGAATATGGTCAGTGTCTCTGCCCTTGTAGAGTGTATGGCCTATGGATGTTAACATCTAGATTTGTAGGAAACATTTAAAAAATGTCCAATTTTGGGCTCCTTCCAATAGAGACTGGAATATTTATCCACTCATTGAACATTTAGTTGATGTTTACTATGTCAAGAACTAAAGAGGAAGCCCAGGAGTAGTCAGACGTCTGCTAGGAGGTGAGGAACTAACCAAGGTGACTGCTTATGGGCAGTACACTTGATTCCCAAACTAACCTCACCATTTCTATATCATTGTATAGAACCAAAAGAATAGGTAGAGTGTTTCACATTAGCATATACCCCAGAGGGGCATTCCTTTTTGGGGGAAAATGCCAGTCCTCATCAGTGCACCAAAAACACCAACCATAAAGGAGTATGCTCCTGTCATTATCACTGAATAACAATCTCAACTGGAGGCAGTTTGATATCCAGTCCTCACTTTATATACGAGAACTGTGGCTTAGTACAATTAGTACAGTATTGTAGGTAAGAATTAGGATTCTGCAGTTAGATTCCCTGGATATGAATCTGACTACTTAACAGCTTTGTGACCTTGAGCAAGTTCATAACCCAATAAACTTTCAGTTTCCTCACCTTTAAAATAGGTACAGTGAGATAATGCATGTAAACTGCAAAGTACAGTGTCTGGCACATAGAAAGCACTCATGCAATGTTAGCTGTTATTTTTAGTGGCATGGCTAAGATTAGACAGCACCTTAATGCCAAAGGTTCCTGCAAGAGAACTGTATCCATTGTTCTGTACCACTCTATTCATTAGCCTTTTTCATTAATTGGTAGTTCTCATACTAACTTTACTGTGATCTTAACTTTCAGACTAGGTAATGGAGACTCTAACCTCTGGTACCATTATCAGACTTTTATCTTGGCTATAAGTTTGAACAGTAACTGTAAATATATATGTTATGGATATTTAATTAAACAAGTGCTTCTGAGATAGAAGACAGATTAGAGGTTACCAGGGGATGAGAGGAGGGTAGAAGGGGGGAGTGTATCTTTGGTAGATATGGAGTGTGTGTAAATAAATAAATATCATGATTCTACTTCATCATAACAAACAAAAAAATGAGTGCTTCCATCCTGCCTCCTCCCCACCTCCCAACACATTCATCAGTTCCTCTGCAGTAAGAGTCCCTGGCCCAGTATAACTGTCTGAAAAATATCAAGCTTCTCATGTTTAGAAGAGATTATTAGGGTTTTAGAAAATAGGCTAATTGCTTCTGCTATCTGATTTCTTATATATTGATTTCTTTATATACTGTTGGCTTTCTCTTGAGGAGAATGTTAACTCATAAGAGTTATATTAGAATACAAAGATTCTACCTCTTAGAAGGAGGACTTTTTCAAAACTAGTTTTTCTGTGATTCACTATGAATTAAATCTCACAATTAAAAGAACCCTACTGTCTCAAGGTAGATTTTCAAATATACAATTGTTCATCTTCATATTTAAATTTATTACATACACATTAGCGCCTCACAAATTCTTATATGCATCAAGCCACATGATACAGCATGTTTTGCAAATTTAAGTCAAGCCTAATTGAGGATTTGTGGAATATCTTTCTTAATTATCAGCAAGCTTTACCATGTTGGAGCCCATCTTTTAGCAGCAACTTTTTGTTGTTCTTTCTCTGCCATCCAAAATAAAGTTGTGTGATAGTTACACCAGTTAGTATTTGTTCTCTAACAAACCACCCAGAACTTAGTGGCTTTAAAATAACAATCATTTATTCTTCTTGAGATTACAAGTCATACTTATTATTCCTCATGTGTCTACAGGTCAGCTGGGTGGTTCTGCTGATCTGGACCAGGCTCAGCTGGGCTCACTCATGCATCCATATTTATGAGTGACCACAGCTGGTTGACTGTTACGAAGAGGAAAGACTAGGCCGAGTCTCATCATCTAGCAGGCTAACCAGAGCTTGTTCACATAACAACAGCAGAGTTCCAAAAGAACCAGCATCTGCATACAAAATTTAAGGCCTAGGCTTGGAACAACTCTATATCCACCACATTCTACTTGACAAAGCAAGTCACAAGGCCAGTGCAGAAGGAGCTGTAAAGTTACACTCCAAAGGGGCATGGCTATAAATGGGGTCATTTTTGCAATCTATTAGGTGTATTTGAAATTCTGATACTTTAGTTTGTGATCATCTTAATTGTTCATGAAAATTGCCTAGGGTGGAAAGATGGAGTCAGTGTGAGCAAAAGCATAAAAGCTTGGATTTTGGAGATTAACTAAAGGTTCAAATTCCAGCTCTATCACTTACTTTTTCCATCCTATACAAATTACTGAACCTTCCTGGTAGACATTCAGTAATGTCTGGTTCACCTGAAGTTCAGATTCTGCACATATAATTTTTTAGGCTTACACATGAAAGACTTAGATATCTGCTAAGTATTTAAATAACTGCTTTTTTATTTGCAACCTGTCTCCCACACTCCAGTCAAGGTGCAAGACTCAGCCACTCAGTGGCATAAAAAGTAGAGAAAATATGACGGGGAAACGAAGAGGAATTTTTGACCGACTGTCACCTCAAAATGAAGTGACCACTCACTGGAGTATCTTACTCTAAGGAAGGAAGGATGAAACCCATAGATAAGAGCTACAAACCAAGAGGTCTCCTTGATTACAGTGGTGAGAATTATAACATTGTAGACATAGTCCAGATCTTTTGAATAGAAAAGAAATACCCTGAATGCCATAAAACTATATTTTGAAATTTTCACTTCTAGAAATCAAGCTTTACCTGAGGTGGGAAGAAGAATGGTATCATCCCACATTAACTGCTGCTTTTATTTTATTTTATTTTGTCTTTATTTTTTTATGTTACATTAAAAAAATATGAGGTCCCCATATACCCCCCATTCCCTTTACCCCACTCCTCCCCCCATAACAACAACCTCCTCCATCATCATGAGACATTCATTGCACTTGCTGAATACATCTCTGAGCACTGCTGCACCTCATGGTCAGTGGTCCACACCATAGCCCACACTCTCCCACACTCCACCCAGTGGGCCATGGGAGGACATATAATGTCCGGTAACTGTCCCTGCAGCGCCACCCAGGACAACTCCAAGTCCCAAAAATGCCTCCACATCTCATCTCTTCCTCCCATTCCCCACACCCAGCAGCCACCATGGCCACTTTCTCCACACCAATGCCACATTTTCTTCGATTACTAATCACAATAGTTCATGAATAGAATATCAGTAAGTCCACTCTTATCCATACTCTATTCCTCCATCCTGTGGACCTTGGATTGGTTGTGTCCACTCCACA
Organism: Dasypus novemcinctus; assembly: GCF_030445035.2. Taxonomy (NCBI): domain Eukaryota; kingdom Metazoa; phylum Chordata; class Mammalia; order Cingulata; family Dasypodidae; genus Dasypus; species Dasypus novemcinctus. The sequence goes on along the minus strand of NC_080674.1, from coordinate 151,665,494 downwards.
TCTATATGCCTTATATATATACCCAGGTTGAGCATCCTGCCATGTATCCCTCATCACTGACACCCCCACAAATGATTGTCCCCTGCCACAATTGTAACCTCTCTGTGATCCAAAACTTCTTAAAAAATGAAGCCAATAAAATAGCCAAATATGATTAATAAGAAAATAATGATACTTTTAAAAATAAGAAATAGAATACAGAAATTTAAACAAAATAAAAATTTGGGACAATAAAAATAATGAAAAAATATTAAAATTTTTTGATATTTTGCCTTTCATCACTGTCAGATCTGTTGTCCTGTATGTACAGTGACATTTTCATCCATTTATTCCCCCAGTGTCTTAATTTTTTCCATTTCATACTCAAAGAAGTTTTAAATGATAGAAAAGTCACATACGAAATGCAGGGGACTCCCATATACCCAACATCCTCCCCCTTTTTCCCCTTTCCCTATTAACAACATTTTATATGTGGATGATATGTTTGTTACAACTTATGTATAAATACTGAACATAGCTATCAGACATGGTCAGTGGTTTACATTGTGGTTTACAGTTTGGACCATACACTTTTATAAACTTTGATGCAATTCAATATGGCCTGTATCCATCATAGCAAGATCATGTAGAACACTTCCATCTCCCCCAAAATGCCCCCTGTTCCATCTATTCTATTCCTTCTTCCCCCTCCCCTCAGGACCCATGGCAACCACCAGGCTTCACTCCTTGAAGGAAAAAATTCAGAGTTACTTGCAACAACACCGAGGGCTTGATACACTGGTCTGCCCTCCCCTGTTAAGCACTGCCCATGCTCTCGAGAGACTCCTGACACTCTCTATTTGAGAACATGGTGAGCCTCCTCAGGATGGAAGTCTACCACCTTGCTGCTCATTATGTGGGTCTCCACCCACTGATATAACACATTACAGCAAGATGAACACTTACTCCCTAGAAGCCTGCCCCAGGTGCACCCTGTCCTGAATGCCCCCCACATCCAACACCCCAAACCAACAACCCTCACTTGTCATATTGCTGAAAGAACATTATAAACATTGTAGTTTCAACCATGTACCCAGAAATCCCCAGTGTTCACCTGCTCCCTTCCCCAACTCTTCCCCCAGTTCCAAGGACAGTCCAACCCACTCTCCCCACCCCACCCCCTGACAAACCAGTACTACCTAGACTAAAAGTATCATTATACCACTGTCATGCCCCTCTGCTGTACAGCTACACACTTCCCCTTATAGATTTTACCCATATGGGCATTGGCTGAAAACCACCTTCTTTCTATTTCTGGTTTTTCTCCCTTTCAGTCTTCCAGGCTCTAGCTCTGTGAGTCTGCTCATTTACTTAATTCATATCATTGAGGTCATTTGTCCTTTAGTGCCTGGCTTGCTTCACTCAACCCAAGGTCCTCAAGATTCATCCATGTTATCCCATGTGTTAATACTGCAGTCCTTCTTACAGCTGAGTAATACTCTGTTGTATGTATGTACCACATTTTGTTTATCTATGCCTCTGTTGATGGGCACTGGGGTTGATTCCAAGTTTTGGCAATAGTGAATAATGCTGTTATGAACATTAGTGTGCACATATCTGTTCATGTCCTTGCTTTCAGTTCTTCTGGTTATATACTCAGTAGTGGAATTGTTGGATCATATGGCAGTACTATAGTTAGTTTTCTGTGGAACTGCCAAATTGTCCTCTACAGTGGCTGCACAATTCTACATTAGCACCACCAGTGGATGAGGGTTCCCATTATTCCACATCTTCTGCAACACTACATGCCTAATGGGTGAAAGATGGTATCTCATCATTTGTTGACCCAGGACAACTCCAACCCACGAAAATGCCCCCACATCACATCTCTTTCTCCCACTCCCTACCCCCAGCAGCCACCATGGCCACTTTCTCCACACCAATGCCATGTTTTCTTTGATTACTAATCACAATAGTTCATGAATAGAATATTAGTAAGTCCACTCTAATCCATACTGTATTCCTCCATCCTGTGGACCTTAGAATGGTTGTGTCCACTCCACATCTATATCAAGAGGGCGCTTAGATTCCACGTGGATGCTGGATGCAATTCTCCTGCTTTCAGTTGTAGCCAAGAGTGCCTACAACTGCTGCTTTTAAAGAATTAAAGGGGCCATATGATTTTCTTTCTCATGGTAAAAATGGATATACTGGGTGAAAGCTAAACACTTAAATCCCTCCAACCTAATAGTAGGGAATAGAAATAGTGAATGATCCCTCCCCTCCAAAATGATAAAATTGCTTTAGCTTGGCCACACAAAAAGCCAGGTATCTCAGAATTCAATCAGAAATGCTAACTGGAGTTTTTATTCCTTCTCTTAGGAGAGGTACCAGGTAAAGTGTTCTGGATCAGTAAATGTATTGCTGATAACTTTCCACCTATTCCTGCTGTACTAGGTGCTCAGAGACTGGAAAGAGAAATAATCTGTTCTTCTTGATCTCAAAGGAGGTTGCCTCTGGCTGGGGAGACATGATGCAGACACATGAAATAATTAAGAAACAGTTAGGTGTAGCAGGTGCTGAGGAGTGTGCCAGGAGGTCAGATGGTAAAGCTAGTGTGGGGGAAGGCACAATCCAATGCATCATCAGGTCATTCTTCTTTATGCAGACTCATGTTCACTGTGGGTCAAGTTTCCTCCCAGACACACATTAGCTCCACAGCTACTACCCCTAAGGCCAGCCCAAGGTGAGTTGCAAAATCCACCATATTGAGTCATGGCCTTTTTTGGCACCCCCTTCTCTCCCTTCCAGAACCAGGGATACTGTGCCTTCCATAAACTTGCTTTATTTTGGTGGCTCATTAGAAACAAATGAATACTGGTTGAATACTGTATGACAGGTTGAATTCCGAAGGGTATTTCTGTTTTAACAAGTAAGAGGACTTTAATGAAGGAATGAAATCATAATGGTGGAATTGCAGGCATTAGTGCAAAGCTAGTGAAAGAGAATTTGAGCAAAAGAGCCTTCCCAGCATACGGCAGATCAAGTACCTACTTCACAAACTCGTGAAGCCAGCCCTTTCTTCCCCATGGAACAGTATCTGCCTTGTTCTACTCCTCACCCCCAACCCCGAGATCATTATTCATCTCCATTCTCCTACTGCACCTTTTCCCAAACCCTGATAGCCTTAAATCACAGTAGTGATTAGTTAAGATTAGGTTATGCACTAAAGTTACCAAGCTCTCCCTGGAATGCTTTAAGAGAAATACTGATTTCTGTACACAGTTTTCCCTCCTATCCCTTCTTGGCCCATTTAGTAGTTCTAGAGGTAGAGCCGAAGAATGTGAATATTTTTTTGTTTTGTTTTTTTATACTTTCACCATTTTATTTATTTTTTAAGATATATAGATCACACAAAATGAGTATTTCTTAAAAATCCCTTAGAATGTTTTGATGATAATTCAGATTTAGAACCACTGCCCTAGAAGGAAAATAAAGATATCAAACTTTGTCGCCAGGGAAGTGACCCTGGAACTTGGAATTCTACTAACGAAAGGAAAAGCTGAAGACTATCTTCCCACTTACACAAGAATAAAGCCCAAAGCAGCTGGGCAGGCATGTTCTTGCTATTCATGGCCATTGTCTCTGCCCTGACTCTGTCTTGAGATCTGTGTTGAGCCCAGGGGGAACATGGTCAGATAAAGAGGTAGTTCTAGATGGAGAGGAACAATGGGTATGATGGAAAGAATCCTGTGCAAGAAGTAGAGATTCCCTTAATGACCTTCCTCTGCTTGGGCATCAGTCCTTATCAGATAACCTTTTTTAAGATTCTTTCCCACTATTAATTTTTGGTTCTAACTGCATTTGTTAGATAGAAAAAGGCTGTGTTCTCCACCTTCTATTTTTTATCCCATTAATTTATTACTGCCACTGTTTCTGAGTGTCAAATATGAGGAGTTAGGGCTTCCTGTAATCGCACCAGTTTACTCTGACTTTTCTCCACACCTTTCAGTTTTCTAGTGGTAATAATTTGTCTAATTTGCCCTAAAAAGATTCTTATTGGCACAGACCAATTTCAAGGGGCCCCTACCTGGAAAGCTAAATAATATCAAGGGTTTATAAAAATATGGTAAAGCATTCTGCTTAGTTTAAAAGGGGAGAAATGGTTAGTGAAAAGTTTCCAAATACCAAACCCTGTGTTTTGTATTCTCCCAAGTATTCATCCAGAGATCAAGAAATTAACAAGATTATTTTGCAATGTTTTTTCCTTAGTTTAAAAAAAAAACACTTTATACCTTAACTTCTGTGTTTCTCTTTCATTAACCAATTTTATTGATAATGCAAAATGATAAATTCATTCCTCAGGGAAGTAGATTCTTGTCAGAAATTGTCAAGTGGCAGTGTGGTATTAGGAGAGATGCTAATCTAGTCCTTTCTGTCTTCAGGTAGAACTTTCTAGAAGTTGACAATTTACTTGTAAGTGAAAGTATATAATCTTTTATTCTTTAAACATTAACATTTTTTTGTTTAAGAATAGCCATCTAATTTGCAGAATACATGTGACTGGGGGTATATCCCTGTATGTGTATATATAAATCATGCCTCTTAAAACCATATCATGTAAATCTTCCCATGTCAAAACATACCTACCACTTTCTAATAGCTGAATGGTTATCACTACAGTATATTTAACCAGATCACCATTGAAGGAAATTTAGGTTGCTTTTGTTTTTGGTGTTTTGTTGCTATACTGTAGTGTACAGTTTGAGTGTGTATGTGTGTGTACACATATACATTTTTCCCCCTCTGTTTCTGGTATATCTGTAGATTTAATTCTTTGGAAGAAAAAGTTTTTAAATTGTCTGATGTAACATCAGAAACATTAAATGTAGCTTTAAGTATTTTTCTTTTTATATGACTAGTTTTCAGTCATTTGTTCTGCATAAAATTACTAAAATCTTCAATTTAAGAAGAGGTGAGATGACTAAACTTTCTTAACTGAAAGAGTGAGGCCCTGTGAAGAATTTTGGAAGCTGTGTTCAAATACAGCTCCTGACAAATGTCAGCCTGTAGTCTGGCAAGGCTATATGCTGAATCTAATGTCAGCCTTCAGGATTAAGATATGTGGTTTTCATCACTTCATAGTAACCATCTACATTATAAGGCGGAACCTCTGAAAATAGGTACAATATGGATGCCTACAGAGCTTGGGAAAAAAACCATAGTTTAGATACTAAATAAAACAGGACTTGAGAATTCAAGCCACAGGTTCTAAATTCTGCTTTCTCCTTTCTTTTTCATTCACTATAAATTTTTAAATGCTTGGTTTCATTTACTTCCTCTGTAAAAATACTCCCCCAGGTTGATTTGAGAATGAGGCAAATTATTAACAATTTAGAATTTGGGAAACTTAATATAGATATTGAATAGTGAACATGCTGAAAAGGTAATGAAGGCACTAGTGTAATATTTTATATTTTTAAAAAGTAGCAAAACAAGACAGTTATAGAAGTAGAAGGACAGTAAAGGGTAATTGACGTTATCTAGAAAACACATTTTTCTATGCTTTACCTTAGTACTATGTTTTTTATGAATTATTTCATACATACAGAAAAAAGTATATATAACATATCTATGGTTTACTGAATAAGAAAATAAACACCTCCTTGTACCCACCACTCAACTAAAGGAATAGAACATTACTATATTGTCTTTGAAGCCCACTGTATGCTTCCCAGGTATATCCCCCTTTTTCCTTACCAAAGGTAACCATAATATTGGAATGTGTATTTTTTAATTTTTTGGTTTATTTTACAATTTTACTACCTATTTACATAGCCCTAAATAATGCATCATTTAGTTTTGCATGCTTTTTGAACTTCATACAATAGAATCATGTGGAATGTACTGTCACAACTTATTTTTTATTCAAAATTATGTTTGCAAAATTCAACAGTATAAGCAGAAGTTTATTTGTTCTTCTTAAAGTTATGCCTTTGAATATAACACACATATTTATCCACTCTCCTATCAGTGGATGTTTGGGTTGTATCTAGTTTTTTGCTCTTTTGAATAATGCTGCTTTGAAAATGTCTCCTGGTATATATATTTTTTAAGATTTATTTTTTATTTATTTCTCCCCATCCCTCCCCCCCCATTGTCTGTCTGTGTGTCCATTCACTATGTATTCTTCTGTGACCGCTTCTATCCGTATCAGCGGCACCAGGAATCTGTTTCTTTTTGTTGCATCATCTTGTGTCAGCTCTCCGTGTGTGCAGCGCCATTCTTGGGCAGGCTGCACTTTCTTTCACGCTGGGTGGCTCTCCTTACAGGGCGCACTTCTTGCACGTGGGGCTCCCCTAGGTGGGGGACACCCCTGCGTGACAGGGCACTCCTTGCGCACATCAGCACTGCGCATGGGCCAGCTCCACATCGGTCAGGGAGGCCCGGGGTTTGAACTGCGGACCTCCCATGTGGTAGGTGGACGCCCTCTCTGTTGGGCGAAGTCCACTTCCCTCCTGGTATATATTTATAAGAGTTTCTTCCTAGGGAATTATACCTAGATATGAAGTAACTAGGTCCAAGTGTATACATATATACAACTTTTACTAGATAATGCCAAATTGTTTCTAAGCAGTGTTGTAAATGTTCTTTTTGCACAATGGACTCACCAACCTAATAGTGCTAAGTCTTTTACATTCGTCCCAGTATGTTGAGTGTGAAATATTTACTTTGTTTTTCATGGTACCCTTTAAATAGGTTTTTAGAAATCAAAGCTCTTTTTTTGCTCTTTAAAAAAAAATTTTTTTTTACCTGCAGAAATTGAAATTAGGACTTGGGAATAAACATTGGTTGGTAAAGACATGAAAGGTAAACTTTTTTGGTATTCTAAAGCTACTTTGCTTCATTGATTAAAATTAGTATGTTCAATTATGCATGTGTGGTTTAGAAGTCAGAGCAGTGATTGTGATTGTATGAGACACACTAGTTATGGGTCAGTTTTGGCCTTTCCAACTTTTATAGTCTAAAAGTTCCAACAAGATTTAAGGACTTATTTTGGGTGCGTGTGATGGTGACCAATTTTGAGAAAACATGCCCCTATCCAGCAAGGAAATATGAAATTTACTATTGAGTGTTCAAAGAAGGGTGAGAAACATAGGTGAGACAAACTTGTTGGAATGAATGAGTTTAGTAGTTTAGAGGTAGGCAAAACAATTCACCAGTTTTGGGAAAAGATTAAAAAAAAGTGACTAATGTGGCAGGTTGAGATTACTTGTGAGTCCCAAAGAAAGAAAAATTATGTTTGTAAATTATTCCGCTGGGTGTGATACCCTTTGACTGTATTAAATTCAGCTGAGGTTTTTGTTAAATTAGATTACCTTATAAGATTAGGGCTTTTGATTTGATTACCTCAGTGGGCATGACTCAGGTTGAGTCCCTGCCCTCTTATTGGGTCTCATATAAACTGACAGACAACACACAGGAACTTCTACCACATAACAAAAAGGAGAAGGCTCAAACAGCTGCGGCTCCAGGGAGAGAAGAGCCATTTTGCTTGACAGTTTACAGCTGAGATCGACAAGAAAGTGTAACAACTGAGACTGATAAACGAGGCCTGCAAACAAACTAGCCCTATGCCATGAGGGAGAGGTTACAGGATCACTTAAGCACAAAGTCTCAAGAGGCTGGGCCCAAGAAGCTTCAAGAGGAAAAGGAAGCCCAGAGGGGAAGGCAGAGACCAGGCAAAGATTGACAACCACCTTGCTTCAAAACACAGCAACAGACCAGTGAGAAAAAAACCTTGAATTGGACTTTTTATGGCCTTGTGACCATAAGCTTTTACCTTCAAAAAATATCTTTTATAAAGCCAACAGATTTCTGGTACTTTGCATTGGCAGCCAGCCCTTTGGCAGCCTAATACAATTAGCATTTTACTTTAGCAACAGTGGTAAACATAATGGTAAATTAGTCACACAGAACTTTTTACTTTTCACAGAACACACATTTCAGAGAACTCACGTGTGCTACATTTAATGATAACTCTGAAAGAAAGGTATCATTTATCATTGATTTATTAATAAAGAAACAAGAGGGAAGAGAGGTGAAACAAGTTGACCAAAAACCCCCATCTGGTAAGTGACAGAGATGGGATGTGTCCTCTGGACTTCTCTTGTGAAGCAAAGGGTTCTTTTTCCTTCTTACTTTTCCACCTTCTTAGCACCATAGATGCAATTTCTGCTATGGGCAATGCATGTCAACAAGGATGGATCCTCTGCTTTCTGAGCACTCTTTATATCCTAGTAAGGACTGAAAAGAAAAAGGCAGATTTCTACCTAGAAGCTTACAGTCTAATAGAGCAACAAGAAAGACTGACATAAAATAAAAGATCAAAACGGTTTCTAATAAAGTGCTATACTGTGTAGCAAAGATTTCAAAAAGGATGCTTAAACTTAAAATACGCATTAGTTGTAAGGTAAAAGCCAGGATACTTCAGAATGGAGGGAAAATTAAATTTAAAAAATTAAAAGGAATTTTTTTCAAAGTTCCAACAGATTTTTCTTTCACGGAAAAACACAACTTTTAATCTGGTAATTACTATACGACATTACTAATTTGGTAACCTCAGGTAATGTAATAAAGGATGCATGTAAATAATAAAAAAAAAAAATTTTTAAAGACCAAAGACTATTACCATGGATTCTCCAGATCCAAATGAAAAGTCAAGTGAAGCCATAAATGACTATAAATAAAAGTACAAAAATATGAGAAACTAAATGGTTTTTATATTTCTTACCTGACACATAAGGGAGTATGTCTTGACATAGTAAAATAGGTTACCTTTAAGGTATACTTTAACTTGAGACTGGTACTTGAACACTCCACACCTTTTGATTTGATATTGTTAAAATGAGTGAGGAATTAAACTTGGCTCTAATAATTTTGGAGTACTGTGTCACAGAATATAGTCATGTAATTTCCTGACTGGTTAGTTTACCTTTTTTAAAAGACAAAACTTCACCTTAGAATGAGGTTCTTTGACCTCAATACCTTTGACATTTTGGACCAGATAGTTCCTTGTTTTGGGGCACTGTTCTGTGCATTATAGAATGTTTAGCAACATCCCTGACAACCACTAAGCTACATACTGTCTCTGAGGATTTGCCTATTCTCAGTATTTCGTATAAATGGAATGATATATATGGCATTTTGTTTCTGGCTTCTTTGATTTAGTGTAATGAGTTAAAGATTCATTCATTTTATAGCATATATCAGTAATCCATTCCTAATTATGACTGTATAATATTCTGTATATATAAACCACATTTAGTTTATCTAGTCATCAGCTGATAGATACTAGATAGTTTCCATTTGGGGCTATATGTTCAAGTTTTTGAGTGGACATATGTTTTCATTTCTCTTGGGTAAATACCTAGGAGTAGAGTTGCTGAATCATATGGTACTGTATATTTAGCCTATTGAAAAATTATTTTCCACAATTTTGCATGTAGATACCCAGTTTTCCCAGAACCATTTGTTGAAAAGGCTGTTCTTTCCCCCTATTGAATGGTCTTGGTAACTGTAACAGTTTGATGGTTATGAATTCCAAAAATAGATATTGGATTATGTTTGTGATCTGGTCTGTTACCTGAGCATAAATGAGTCATGATTGAGGTTTTGATTGGGCCACGTCATTAGGGCGTTGAGTCCCCACCCCTTGGTGGGTGAGGACTCACAGATAAACGGCATAGCAAAGGACAGAGTTGGGGATTCTTAATGTTGGAGTTTTGATGTTGGAGTTTGATGCTGTAGTCTTAAGCTAGCACCCCAGGAAGTAAGCACACAGAGGAAAGAGAAGCAAGCCCCGGGAAGAAAGGAACCTTGAACCCAGAGAGAAGCAAGACCCTGGAAGGGAGGAACCCAGGAAGCCTGAACCCTCACAAAAGTCAGCAGCCATCTTGCTCCAACATGTGCAGATAGACTTTGGTGAGGGAAGTAACTTATGCCTTATGGCCTGGTATTTGTAGCTCCTACCCCAAATAAATACCCTTTATAAAAACCAACCAATTTCTGGTATTTTGCATCAGCACCTCTTTGACTCACTTATACAGAGTAACCTTGCCTGATCAACTGTATGGGTTTTATTTCTGGACTATCAATTCTGTTCATTTGCACTGTGTCTTTTTTTATGCCTTGAGGCACGTTGTCTTGATTATGGTAGCTTTGCATTACATTTTGGAATTGGGAAGTATGAGTCCTCAAATTCTCTACTTCCTTCTGAAGAATATTTTGGCTATTCCATGTTCCTTACAATTGCATATGAATTTTAGGATCAGTTTGTCCTTTTCTGAAAAAGAGCAGTTGGAGTTTGGCTATGAATTACTTTGACTCTGTAGATCAATTTAAGGTATACTGACCTCTTAACAATATCAAGTCTTCCAGTCCATGAGTACAAGATGTTTTTCCTTATTTTTAGATCTCTTAAGTTTATTTCAATAATGCTTCATTGTTTACAGTGTCCAAGTGTTGCACTTCTTTGATTAAATTTATTCCTAAGTGTTTTGTTGTTTTTGATGCTACTATGAATGGAATTATTTTCTTAATTTCATATTCAGATTGTTCATTGCTAGTGTGTAGAAATGCAACTGATTTTTGTATATTGTTCTTTTATCCTGCAACTTTCTGAACTTGTTTGTTAATATTTTTTGTAGATTCTTTAGGATTTTCTATATATAAGATCATATCATCCTCAAATATAGTTTTACTTCTTTTCCAATCTGGAATGTTCTTTTTCCCTTTATTTTGCTTAATGGCCCTATCTAGAACCTTCAGTACAATGCTGAATAAAAGTGGGGAGAATAGACATCCTTGTTTGGTTTCAGATCTTAGAAGGGAAAGCTGGAAGTTTAAGTGTTATTCTAGCTGTGGGTTTTTTTCATAGATGCCCTTCATCAGATTGACAAAGTATCTGTTTGTTCCTAGTGTTGAACATTTTTATCTTGAAAGAGTGTTAATTTGCATGTCCCTATTTTCAGATGATTATGTGGTTTTTTAAAATTCTATTAATATGGTTCATTACATTAATTGATTTTTGTATATTGAACCAACCTTTCATTTCTGGGGATATAGCCACTTGGTTATGGTATGAATCCTTTTTATATGCTGCTGGATTTAGTCTGCCAGTATTTTACTGAAGATTTTTATACATATACTCATAAGAGATAGTGGTCTGGAGTATTCCTGTGATGTCTTTGTCTGGCTTTGGTATTAGGGTTAATATTAGCTTCACAGACTGAATTAAGTATTATTCCCTCCTCTTGTAGATTTTGGAAGAGTTTGAGAAAAACTGTTAATTCTTCTTTAAATATTTGGTAGAATTCACCAGTGAAGTCATCTGATCTTGGGCTTTTCCCTTTTGGGAGTTTGGTGATTACTAGCCCAACATCTTTACTTACTAGATATATATATATACAGATTTTCAGATTCTTCTTGAGTCAGTTTTAGTAGTTTGTCTGTTTCCAGGAATTTGTCCATTTCATCTAAGTTATCTAATTTTTTAGCATATGATTGTTCATAGTTCTCCCTTATAATTCTTTTTATTTTTGTAATGTTGGTAGTATTAGTAATATTTGGTAGCATTTATTAATGGGTAGAAATCATTCCTGATTTTAATAATTTGAGAATTACATCTTTTTATTCTTGATCACTAGCTAAAGGTTTGTCAGTTTTGTTGGTCAGTTCAAGAAATCAGTTTTTTTGTTTCACTTGTCTTCTCTTTTTCTATTTTATTTATTTCTGCTCTTATCGTTACTATTTCCTTCCTTCTTTGCCATAGGTTTCATATGCTCTTCTTATTCTAGGTGGAAGGTTATTATTGATTTGAACTCTGTTCTCTTTTTTAAATGTAGGTATTTATATCTATACATTTCCCTCTGATCACAGCTTTCACTGTATCCCATAAATCTTGGTACTTTTTTTTTTCGTTTTCATCAATGTGTTTTCTAATTTCCCTTGTGATTTCTTATTTAACACATGGTTATTTATGAGGGTTTTGCTTATTTTCTACATATTTGTGAATTTTCTTCATTTCTTTCTGTTACTAATTTCTAACTTCATTGCACTGAGGTTCAGTAAACATGCTTTGTGTAATTTCAGTCTTTTTAAATTTATTGAAGCTTTTTCTATGGCCTAACATATGGTCTAACCTAGAGATATGTTCCATATGCCCTCAAGAAGAATATGTATTCTGGTGGAGTTGTCTATAAGAGTCTGTTAGGTCTGGTTGGTATATAGTGTAATTCAAGTCTTTTATTTCTTCCCTGGCTTTTCATCTTGTTGTTCTATCTATCTTTGAAAGTGTGGAGTTCAATTATTCAACTATTACAGCTGAATTGTCTATTTCTCCCTTCAATTTTGAGGTTCTGTTCTTAGATATATACAATTGTTTTATCAATATATACTATCCTTCTTTGTCCCTAGTAACTATTCTTATCTTAAAGTCTCTTTTTACTTATACTAGTGTAACAACTCCAACTCTCTTGTAGGGGGTACTCTTTGGATGGGCTGACTTTTCCCAGTCTCTTACTTTCAACCTATTTGTGTCTTTGACTCTAAAGCAAGTCTTTGTATATGGCATAGAGTTAGTTCATGTTGTTTGTTTTTGTGGTAGTGGTTGTTTTATCCATGCTGCCAATCTCTGATTTTTGGGTGGAGAATTTAATCCATTTACATCTAATATAATTACTGGAAAGAAAGGACTTAATTCTACCATTTTACTATTTGTTGTCTTTGTCTATGTCTTTTTGTTCCTCAATTCCCCTATTACTACCTTCTTTTGTATTAAATAGATATCTGCTAATCTGACATTTTAATTCCTTTGTCATTTATTATATTTTTGAGTTATTTTCTTAGTGGTTGCCTAGGGGATTACAATTAACATCTTATTTTTATAAAAATCTAGTTCTGGTTAATACTAACTTAATTTCTGTAGTATACCAAAACCTTGCTCCTATATATCTCTATCTACCCCATTTTGTTATCACAGATTAACTCTTAATATATAGTGTGTCCATCAACCTAGATTTATAATTATTGCTTTGTGCAATTGTCTTTTAAATAAGACTGATAAAAAAGGAGTCACAAACAAATAATACATTCATACTCTCCTTTGGTTTATCTATGTCATTGCATTTCCTATAGTCTTCATTTCTTCATGTAGTGTTGGGTTACTGTCTAATGTCCTTTCATTCAGCTTGAAGGACTCCCTTTAGCACTTGTTGGAGAGAGGCCTGCCAGTGATTAATTCCCTCAGTTTTTGTTTTTCTGAGAGTATTTTAGTTTCTCCTTCATTTTTAAAGGATAAATTTGGCAGATATAGAATTCTTGATTAGCAGTTTTGTTTTTGTTTTGTTTTGTTTTTTATTTCAGCACATTGAATATATCATCCCACTGCCTTCTGGCCTCCATAGCTTTTCATGAGAACTCAATCCTTAATCTTAGTGAGGTTCTCTTGTATGTGGTAGTCACTTTTCTCTTGCTGCTTTCATGATTCTCTCTTTGTCTTTAGCTTTTAGCAGCTTGATTTTGATGTGTCTAGGTATGGATATTTTTCAGTTGGTCCTAGTTGGAATTTGGTGAGTTTCTAGAATGTGTAATCATTTCCATCAAATTTAGCAAGTTTTTAAACATAATTTCTTCAAATATTCTTTCTGTCCCTTTCTCTTCTTCGAGTCCCATTATGCATATGTGGTACATTGGATATGTACATATGTAGAGAGAGAGGAAGGGCAAGAGAGAGGGAGAACGACAGGGAAAGAGACTGACTTATTATAGGAATGGCTCATGCAACCAGGTGACCATCAAGTCTGAACTCTGTAGGGCAGGCCATGAGCTAGAAACTCTGAGAAAGAAGGAGTTGTATTCCCCAGGAGAAGCTTGCTGAAATTAACTATCACAGAGAGTGATTTGTAGACATTTTTACTCTGCCACTTTGCATCTGCATTGTTTTTTAAGAAGCATTCCCTAAGTTTCTGTAAGCCTTTGGTTAATTCCAGAGTACTAAAAATTTTGATTCTGACAGTTTTTGCCCATTTTTTCATTGCTTTAATGTAAAGCAGCATTTTGAGTTCATTATTCTGTCATTTTCACTGATGTTACTCATAGATTTTTTAAAAAGCAATTTTGTAATACCCAATTCTGAATAATTAAAATACTGTTACTCCCCTTTAATTGGGGAAATTAATTCATATTGGTAAAAGTCCAATATTAGAATTCCTTCAAACTATTATACTTTTTCCTTTAAAAAACTATAGAATCTGAAGAGCCCTATATGTTGTCTAATTAATATACAGGTGCTCTTCAACTGTCTTAAGCTCAACTTTGGAACAAAGTACTTTTTTGTAGAGAAGTTGTAATTGTTTGAAAATTATATATTGTACTCTCTAGCAAACTGTGTTTCATGGGAAATCTCAAAATTTCATTTAGCAAATGACAAACATTTCAAGTCCCACTGCATGGTGGTACTGCCTGTCACACGACTGTTTAAATAGTAGTGCCATTTTTATCTGTATGGTGGTGTTTGAGCAATTGTTTGTTTTATTAAAGTCTTTTCAGATTATTCAGAAGAATTTCCAGGTACTATAGTGGTAGTTTGAGCAATTGGGAAGCAAGTATGGAGAAATCCATACGGCTTTTATTACATGCCTTATTTCCAGATACACTTTCCGCTGAAGAAGGATTTATAGGGTTAAAAAATAGTTTCACATGTCACTTGTTATAGTGTATTTTTATGATTTAAAAAATTAATGGAAAACGGAAACATTTAGGTACTATACTAGTGATAAGACTATTGGATTTCTATATTTGATACAGTTAAGTAAGAGATGCAAATCTTTGGGTATGCAGCAAACCATCTTTGGCTTCACTGTCCCCATCAGGTGTTCTATGTATTCAGTAATAAAGGGAAAAAATTAGAGAGCACATTGCCTATCTTGTAATGTGTAAGTCCTTTTACACATTACAGTGGTTTGAAGAATGCATTATGTATTGAAGTAGGGAATGCTTATATTTATCACTGAATCAAGACTCTCCATTGTGTAGCAAATAATTTCTAGAAATCTGGTTAATATATCTTTCATTTCCTCTCCTTTTATTTCCTTTCCATTAACAGTTTTTAGTTTATGCTATAATCCAGGCCAAGGTTTTAATCCAAGGAAGTATAGATTATTCAGTCACTCAGCTGTTTCACTACTTATTAAACTAGTTTAAACTAATAAACAAAAAAGAATTGTTTCTAAATCTAGAAAAATAGAACTAAACTGTTTTTTTCTCTAAACATCCCATAGACTCTCCAGTTGATGGAAGGAAAATATGCTCAATCAAGAATTGCCCTGCAACATGATAATTTTACCTCATGCTCTTCTCCTTCTTCCACAGTATATTTTATTTTAAATTGTATTCAGTATGCTGTAACTTTTTGTGCTGTGTTTGTTTCTGTTTTTCACTGGATACACCCAAGAAGGAACTTTTAGGTCCCCTACAGCAGTAGCTATTAGTTTTTAGTCCATACAATTTACAATGGATCTCTGCTGTGTCCTTTTATATATCTAGCTTGGAAATTACTGCTTACTATTTATCAGTAATGAGATACCATAGAAACATTAGTAGGTAGAGTAATATCATTTATGTTTCATTAAATATTATTGGTAACACAGTTTGGTACTATTTTTGGCGTGCAGGTATTTACGCCTCATATTTCTTCATTCCTATATGGAAATTGTTCCTTTTATATGACAATAGAAAACTTTAGACTAGGCTTCAATAATCAGTAAAAAGAAAGGTCAAAGTCTGAGACTCTCCTGAATATTTTGTGCATCTAATTAATGTAACAATGATCTAATAAGCCACATTTACAGGAAAATGTAATTTATAAGCTTGAAAATTTCTCTTTTAAATTGCCAACTTGAATTTTACCTTTACCAATTTCAGTTTTATCTCTCTTTTTAAGCTGCCTCAGGTCCTTTCTGAAACAAGGCAGGCATCTTTTATGATTAAAAGAAATAGCTTGATAGTATACAAAGGTGCATAGAAAAGACATAAACGTTTCAAAACTGAATCATACAAACCAGTAGATGTTTGAACTATGCATTTATCGGCAGAGATCAAAACTTAAACATTTAGTATATGTAGTATATTTAAAATCATTGTATATAATAAAAAACACTTTGGGTCATTATTCTTTAATCAAATGTGTGGAAATGCGCCTTTTCTTTTGCAACTTAGCTTTTCAGTGTGCCACATTATGGCTTTTAAATTTTTAATTACTCAACAGTAAGCTGAAACCAAAACTACCATTTAAACTATATGCATTTATACATGCTTTCCTACAAAGTACATGGGCAAATTTTCATTTGAAATTGAGGAATGGTTTTATCATCAATAGGGAAAAAAACCCTTGAATTTTAAAAATCCAAACCGAAGAAACAATTGTTTAATTTAGTGCATTTCTCTATTAGAGTTCTTGACTGTATCCCATGTGGCTCATAATCATGTTTAAGTATAGCCCATAAATAAAGGCAAATACTTCAAGATTCATGAGTGGCCAAAGTTGCTTAGTACTTGGGAAATAAGAGGAGAAAGCTTTTGTTGAGGATAATCCAAGGTAATAATGGGCAAAAAAGAAAACAGAAAAATCCAAAATCTCATTGTAGGCACTCTGTGTATGTATTAAAAAAATGAGTGAACTTGGCATACTTTGGGACACAGAGAAGACCAAGACCATGCTGCATGGAAGGTAGTTCCTGCAGGAAATTAGTGGAAAATATCTTACAGTACAGATTTGATTGCCCTTATTAAAGTTTTGGTTTTATTTTTATAAAAGGAGGAATTTTTGATAGAGGTTTGGAAGTGAGGTTTGGGGGTAATAATGGGGAAAGAGTGAATTTTTAGGGCAGTGATTTTCAAACTGTTGAAATACAGAATTATTTGATAGTAAGTTGGACCTGACTTGGAATTATTGTCCATAATTTCCTATTTCAGCTTTTTTGATTTCATCAGAACATCTTAATTGACCCACTTTTTGCTTCTTACATAGATTAATATTTTAAAGGTGAATGTATAAAATAAGCTTTTATCACTAAAATACTACTTTTACATGATTTAGTGGGGGCTCTGCATAAGATTTAATTTATTAAAAGAAAGGATTTTGCTGTTAAGAGTTTGGAAATTCTTGTTTTAGGAGGAATGGATTAGAGTGGGTTAAAACTAAAGGCAAAGGGAATAGTTAGGAGGCTCTTGTGTTCAAAATTCTTTGCTAACATTTACACAATAGAATTATTTCTGTATATGTTTGATGACACCAGATATTAGGTGGTTTTAATGGCTGAAGTGTTCAAAGGATGCTATCATATACATGACTCATTACCAAAATGATGTTAATGTTATCCCTTTTAGAAATTAATTTACACATCAAATAGTTCATGATATCAACCTAAATTGCCTTTTTTCAGTTCATCTAGAGCTGAGGATTACAGGATTCTTTTTAAATGTTTTAATGAAAGAAATTTCATTTATTTGGTAAAATGTGGATGTCTTGCTTTTCTTGCTACAAATTTCAGCTTTTTAATATTGTGATTCTCAATTTTGTATAAAATATTTAGTGTTTTGGTTTTTTAACTAACAAAATAGTTTGTTTCATTTCTGTTTTGATAGTTAAAACAGAAAATTCCCATTGACTAAAAGGGAAAATAGAAGTTAGAAATTGATCTGAGAAATGGAACTATTCCTATAATTATCAACCTATTACATTTAAATTTTCTTTGTCAATACTAAGCATAATTTTATTAACTTATTTATCATTGTTTTGACAAACCAACTTGCTTTCCTATAGCAAATATACTAGGAATACATGAAAAATATAAAATAAAAGTTTCAGCCTATTTAATGAATAGTTGATGCTTTTTATCCCTTTGGATATAGAAGTAACTAAGGAAGTGAGAATGAACCACTGCTGCTTCAGCATTATATTTAAATCCTGTTCATAAACTATAATTTCCAAGGCCATGAGTCTGGCACCTTTCCAGGCAGTAACTATTAGAACAAAGATGGAACTTGATTTTATTTATTTACCTACTGATTGAAGTCTAATTTAAACCTTATACCCTAGTGAGATCTTAAAAATAACATATGGCCTCTGACTGATAGTCCCAGGATTCCATGTATAAATTCTTTCTTATTTGGGCTCCTAAAAAGAAAATTAACCTATGTCTGACTATCATTAACACTAAACTTTCTCAGGAAAAAAAAAATTAGAAATAGCATTAGAATAATTTAGTAATTTAGATAACAAATTTGATAGAATTTGCACATCAGAGATCTTTTTGAAGAAGTGGAAATTTGGAAAAACCCAGAAAAGTAAAAGACATAGCAGAAGAAAACATTATTATAGGACCAAAAGATTGCGGGAACTAAGACTCTGAAATTATTGGGCAAAATGGACTGAAAACAAGGAAGGAAAAAAAAAACTAGCTCAGACGGTCTAAACAGAGTATTAAAACCCACAATCCTATATTGTTAATAAAGTGATTTTTTTCTGCCATTTGGGCTTGGGAATTAGGTGAAATTGCTCATGTCACAGAAAATAGCTAGCATGAAATGATGTATTTAGTGTACTTATAATACAGTAGAAGTTATAGCTCTCTAGAATGAACCAAAAAAAGTGACTCAAGACATATAAGGAGGAAGCCAGAGAAGACAAGAAGATATACACAATCATGCTCTCTGTTTTTTAGTAGCTAGCTTTGGATGTTTTTGTGGTCTTGTGAGCTTCTTCCTCTTTCCACATTCTGTTGAAGGTATCTGTCATTTCTGTGGTTGGTCATCTTTTGCCACAGACTTTTGGTTTAAAATGTACTTTTGGTTCTAAGACCCTTCGCACTGGGGTTTGTCAAAAATGTCTGCTGGTCTGATTCTGTGATTAAGTTGATAGTGATGAAATAGTCTGAGACATTACCTGTTTATGTGTATCGCTCATTTTTTTTTCTTCTTAATTTTCTTTTAAATGTTACATTAAAAAAATATGAGGTTCCCATATACCTCCCACCCCACCCTATATAGTTCATTTTAACATTCACCGAACACTCTAAATGAAGATGTGTTCTGAACATTCCAATAGACAGATGTTACCAGTGATGACATGTAACCTTTGGAAGGCAATTTAAGCAAATTGCTATAGCAGAAGTTGGGTCTAAGAGAAAAAGTTTTCTTATGACCTGGTGTTCTGAGCTGAACAGGCCACTGTGGGTGGCAGGAGACTTTCCAAGGGCCAGGTATGAAACATTATTATAATTTGGGGGGGCCTACCAAGAATCACTTATTTAAATCCCTGCTTTTCTTACATACTTCACTTGATAGTCAAGGTTCATTTTTCTAATCTCTTCTCCTCTGGACATACTGTTTCTTTTACTGTTTTGTCTTCATGCTAAATATTGCTTATTTAAAGGTTTCAATATAATTGATTTAACGTTCAAATCTATTTTAAGGTAGATATCGTGGTCTTTAAAAATTATATTAAAATGGTATTAAAAATAAAGAACAATACCCATTCTACTGATAAAGTATAATTTTAAAATTATCTATTGAGGGGTAATTATTTGACTTCAAAATGCTGAGATTACAGAAAAGGACTGGAATATTTTGGAGCAGTATTAAAAATACCTGTAAAAGTTTAGGAAAGCTCATGAACTTTCCACTGATCTATCTTGAAAAGACACCGCCTAATTTGTAGGCATTCCTTCTCTGTGACATAATTGGTACTGTATAAGTGGGGACCATACCAGTTGACTTCAGGCAGCCTCAAACTTGTAACTTGCACTCAGGGTAAGGAAAATGCCTTTTAACTTATTCATTTCTGCTTCTTTCAAACCTGGAAGAAAGGGATAACTGCTGATTTATTAAATATCTTATCTTTTAGGGTTTGCAAAATGTTTTTAGAATCCCCTAGGAGTTATTAGTACTGTTTTACAGGTTCTGAATACCTCTCACCTGATAATGAGAAGTTTTTAAAAGGCAGTTTTGAGCATAAAAAGCAATTTCTCAAAGTGATTTACCCTCACCTTGTCTAATTCATTTGAGGTTATATTTGGGAATTTCTCTGACCTACATTCATTGTATTTAATTTACTTTCTAGCATTATTTTGGAGGGAAAAATGTTACATGGTATAAAAAACTAAGTTTTTTTTTTTCTTTTTTCTTTTTCATTAGATTAGAGGAACCAAACAAATATCTTAGAAAAGAGAAAAAGACCTTATCTTTATCTCCAAGGTCTTAATAAGCTCAAAGCATTCATTTGGAGCTGGTGAACCATTTAAGCCAGCCTAGTGTTATCCTTATGTGAAAAGTAGAGGCTGCAGATTTCTGTACATTTGTTTAATTGAAATACTAGTTTACTGTATTGTATCTGCAACTCAAAAAGTACTATGCTTTATTTTTAAAATTAAAATTAGTGCAGTTTTGTGGAATCAAACTACAAATTAGAAAGTTTCGAAAGGTTGTTGCAAATTTTTATTTAAGGGAGTAGGAAGTAATAAGATTATATGTAAAAGTATATTTGTAAATTATGTGATTAAGGGAATTTTGTCCAAATTTAAGTACAATTTTATTTTAAAACTTTCAAAATTAAGAAAAATACTTCAATAATAAAACTATATATAGTTATAACAGTTAAAAATGCAATAATACAATAGTTTACATTGTAGCTCTCTCACCTTTAAAAACACTTTAAAAACTTTTCCATAACTGAAAACTTTTTAGAGTAGGGTTACACTGGATGATGTAAAGTCAGATTATTAAAACAGATTTAATGAGATTTCTTCAGGTGAATAAAAACATTTTTGGAGTTGGCATATTTTTCCCTTTATACGATCATTTAAATCCTTGCCTGCCCTTTCAGTGAATTCAAAATATGTATAACTGAAAGTTAGAAACAGGACACTAGATTTTAGATAGCTCTTCTTTCTGCCCATTGTTAAAATTATGAAAATTATTTTATTTACAACATACGATGTATTTTAGTGACCTTTCAATTGTACTTCCTGAATCAATGTTCGTAAGTTTTCTTGGGCCATAAACCCTTTTGAGAACATGAGGAAAATAACTGACCTCTCCTGGAAAAAAATGCATGAAACACACAGACTCTTGAATATTTTAATATCATCATTTGAGGAGGTTTCTTGGACTGGGCTAAAGCCCTTTAGTGAAATTAAAGTAAATAAGTCTTGGGTTTTGTCTACATTGCAGACAGAATAGAACCTAAAATGTTTAGGTTTGAAAATTTCTAGTGTTAACAATGTTTAAGGAATTCAAATAATGATACTCTTTTCTTCTTGAAAACTAGAAAAGAAAGTGAAAACTGGAATTAGCATTTGCCATTTCATACATTGAGATATTATTTAATTTAATTTAATAGCAATGTTCTAAAAATTAAAATAGAGATGACGGTCATTGTCTAAGAAGTGTCAGTAGCAGTTTACTTAGTAAAAGCATTAAGAAATTTATCTTAGTTTGTATTAAACTAAAGTGTTAGCAACAACAGAGGCACCAAGTAGAAATTCTTATGATTGTGTGACACAATCATATAAATCATGTTGTCACCTCTAACTGATATGAAGACTATGATGAGTAAAAGTTTCCTAGAACCACTGTAACATAATAGCTGTGGCTACTATAGAGTACTTGGTCATATTTAGACATTAATAATACTCTATTGTTCATCTATTTTCTGATCATTTAAGAGTAGGTTGCACACATCATACTCCTTGAACACAGTACTTTCATGTACATTTCCTATGATAAGGATATTCATTTATGTAAACAACTTAAGTGCAGTTATCAAGTTCAGGACATTTAACATTGATGTAAACCTTACATTCTGTATTCCAATATTTTCTTAGTACCAGCAATGTCCTTTTCTCCATCAGTTTTGCATGCTATCCAGTGTCATCTATTGCATTTATCATTATTGCTTTATTTGCTCTCTCTTTCATATTTGCTAATAATAAACTATACTTTTTTTAGAGTTTTAGATGTACAGAAAACTTAAACCAAGAGGAAATTCCCATATAACTTTGCAACACACCCACACACAGTTTCCCCTATTATTAATATCTTACATTAGTATGGTACATTTGTTAACAACTGACAGACCAATATTGAAGCATTGCTACTAATCAAAGTCTATAGTTTACACTTTGTGTAACACAAAGTATTACACTTTGTGATGTCCAATTATACAGGCTTTGACTAATGTATAATGTCATGTGATCGTCTTTGCAGTATCATTCCAAACAATTTTACTCCCTTAAAAATGCCCTGTATTCCATCATTACATCCCTCCCCCTCCCTTCTGAACCCCTGGCTTTTATATCAATGTTACAGGATCTTCCATTAACACAAGATAATAACTACAGTATCAATTTACTTTCGTCCATGGTTACACTTCCCCCTTATGTTTGTTCGTTCCTCAATCTTGAGGGATTTGGGATGATTCCACTCTGACTGCTTCATTTTGAGAGGGTACTTAGATAACTTCTTATTTTTTGGGATAGGATTTGTCCATCGTCATTGTTTTGTCAGTTGTCCAGGGCAAGCCTGAAGAACTGGAGGGGAGCTGGCTGCAGTTATGCTGGGATTCAGAGCTCAACTATCATATGAAACAATGCAAAGATTTAAGTCTCTGAGAGATATATTTAATGGGTATATTGAGAATTAATAGGTCCAATGAAAGGATTAGAAGAAGCATGAGTAGGGGAATTATGTTATATTTGGGAAATAGATTATCATATATTCCCAAATAGGGCCTGCCAAAGAGATGTTGATTTCACAGGGCTATGTGCCTTGCCTCTGGTGTCCAGATGTCCCTAGAGCCCTCTGGAGCACATTTGTCTGAGGCAGTTAGTGAAATCTGCCTGAGACCCACATAAGTGTAACTCTAGTGTAACTTCCCAACTCACTTTGAAATCCTCTTAGTCATTAAAAAAAAACAACACTTTTTTATTTACTGTTTCCCATTTTGGTCAAGGTCTTTTTCCAAATGCATCACTGGCTAGCACTTGGTAATAATCCCTTGGTGCCAGGGAGGCTCATCCCTTGGAGTCATATCCAACATTCAGCAGAAGGTAGTGAGTTCATTTGCTGAGTTTTGCTTAGAGGCCACATTGAGTAACAAATTTTCAAGAGGTAACTCTTAAGCATTAATTTTAATTAGGCTACATTTCATTTTTATGAATAAGTAATAAGATTCATAAGTACAAGCATTAAGATCAAGGACTTGGCATATTGGCCAGTTTGTTAGGCATGGCTTATATATTCCAGAGATTTTTGCCATTTTATCTGAGAAAACAGCAGGACTTCCCCAGGATCAAAGTTTAGTATTTGCTAACTACTGTATAGGACTCTTATCAAGAAAACATACCTATGACAACTCAAAAACATTCATATCCCATAGAAGTGTGCTTTAGGTTCATTTTTCCCATATATCACCCTACTGTCAACACCATGTACTAATTGTATGCCTTTATTATAGAAACTGAAAGAACATTCTTATATTTGCATTCTTAACCACAATCCTCTGCCACCCCATAGTTCACTGAGTTATACAATCACCTGTTTTATCCTCTACCTTCCTTCTAGCATCATGGACTGCCCAAAAGTTCCCCTTTAATCCACATACACACTCACACTCCAGGGCTGTTAGTTACACACTCGTATCACTGCACCACCATCACATCACCTTCATCCACTTCCAAACCATTACAATCAACCTAATTATAAATTCGGCATAGATTAAGAATCAGCTCACCAATCTCTACTACCCTTCAATCTCCTAGTAACCTGTCTTCCATACTTTACCTCTATGAGTCTACTCACTATCCTTAGTTCATATCAGTGAGATCATGCAATATCTGTCCTTTTGTTTCTGGTTTATTTCACTCAACATAAGATCCCCAGGGCTCATTCATGTTGTAGCATGTATCAATACTTCCCTCTTACAACTGAATAATATTCCATCATTTGTATATACCACATTTTGTTTAGCCTTCTGTTGATGGACACCTGGGTTACTTCCATCTTTTGGAAATTGTGAGTAATGCTGCTCTGAACACTGGTATGCATATGTTCATGTCCTTGCTTTTAATTCTGGATATAACCTAGATCATACAGCAATTCTATACTTAGATTCCTGAGGAACCACCAAACTGTACTCCACAGTGGCTGCACCGTTCTACCTTCCCACTAATAGTGAATGAGTGTTCCTATATCTCCACATCCCCTCTCCAACACATGTAGTTTTCTGTTTTCTTAATAGCAACCAGTAAAAAAATCTACAGCACAGCTACTAGAGCTGATAAATGAATTCAGTAAAGTAGTGGGATGTAAGATCGACATGCAGAAATCAGTAGGGCTTCTTTACATTAATGAGCAATCTGAGAAGGAAATCAAGAAAAAAACTTCCACTTACCATAACAACTAAGAGAATCAAATATCTGGGAATAAATTTAAGGATATAAAGGACTGGTGTAGAGAAAACTACATTGCTAAAAGAAATCAAAGAAGACAAATAATTGGAAGGATTATGCTCATGAATTCAAAAACTAAACACTATTAAGATGTCAGTTCCTCCCAAATTGATTTATAGATTCAATGCAATCCAAATAAAAATTCCAATAGCATTCTTTACAAAAATGGAAAAGCCAATTATCAAATTTATTTGGAAGGTTAAGGTTTGGAAGCTAAAAACATCTTGAAAAAACGAAGTTGAAGGACTCATGCCATCTGACTTTAAAGCATACTACAAAGCTACAGTACTCAAAACTGCATGGTACTGGCACAAAGATAGACATATTAACTAATGGAATTGAATTGAGTATTCAAAAATAAATCCACACATCTATAGCCAACTGATATTCAACAAGGCTGCCAAGTCCCCTCAACTAGGACAAAATAGTCTCTGCAACAAAGGTACTTGGAGAACTTTTAAAGCTTGGAGTCCCTAAATTTGACAGAGCAAAATATATTTACTAATAAATACTAAGCAGTTTATCACAGGAAAGTAACTTAAAGGTTGCTGGATATTATACAACTTTAGTGGTATATAATTAATAAAACTCTACGATTTAGAAAACAACTACTAGCCTAAAAGTACTCTGACTTACAAAGTAAAATCTTTCATTACCTGTCTTTTCATAAATTAACAACAAAATGTTGAGTGAACGATATCTGCAATTCAACTCTATGATTTTGACTTAACGTTTAATCAGTGCAACTTGCTGTATAAGGTAGAGCATAGAAATTGAAGTTATGGAACCTGGATCCTGCAAAGACCTTTTAAAGCCTCAGTTTCCTCATCTCTAAATGGAGATAAGAATACATACTCTGTCTACCTTCCAAGAATATTATGAAGATAAAATTAAATTGCTGGGAAGCAGATGTGCTCAAGCAATTGGGCTCCCATCTACCAGACAGGAGGTCCAGGATTAGAGTCCCAGGACCTCCTGGTGAAGGCAAGCTAGCCCACATGGAGTGCTGGCCCACACAGAGTGCCGGCCCACACAGATAGCTGGCACAGCAAGATGACGCAACAAAGAGAAACACAGGAGTAAGAGATGCAGCAGGCCAGGGAGCTGAGGTGGTTCAATAAATTAAGTGCCTATCTCCCACTCGAAGGTCCCAGGATCAGTTCCTGGTGCTGCCTAGAGGAGACAAGCAAACACAGGAAAGTACACGGTGAATGGACACAGAAAGCAGACCGCAAAAACAAGAAGAAGAGGGAAAGAAATCTTTTTAAAAAATTGTTGCTGATGTGAAAATACTTTGAAAAAGCTAAGTACATAACTGTTAAACTTCACGCAGGCTAGTAGTACTGGAGTTACATTGCTATTAGCAATGCATAAGAAAGAACCAGCCATACCCTGATGGTTAAAGGTGTAGACTCTAGAGCCGGGATGCCTGATACAGAAATCTGACTCTACTAATGGTTAGCTATCCAACCTTGGGCAGGTTATTTAACTTTTTTGAAACTGCATTTTCTAGTACCTTCCTCATGTGGTTGTGGTGAGGATTGAATAGAGTGATGAATTTCAAATGGTAGTATACTGTGTAGCCCTTAATACACAGTGTTAGCTACTACTATTGGTTCTTGTTATCAGTGGTGTTGTTTATCCCTGGCTGTTTGCCATGATATATTGGAATTAGGGAATGATGGATGTTAGAACTGAAGGAATCTGGAGAAAATTTTCAGGTCCAGCATCCTGCCTTCTACAAAATAAGCGGCTTATCCTGTGAGTCACAAAAGAGGTAGCTGAAGTCCCAGCAAGCTAAATGAGTCATTGATGTTACCTCCTCCAGGAAGGCTTGCCTGACACCTCTTCCAACCTAATGGCCCTTCCATATTCTCCAATGGCAGCATGAATCACAGTATGTAATTACTGCCCATTTCCTTGTCATCTCCTACAATGGGTCTAGAAGCTTCATGGAAACAGAATCTGGGTCTATGTTTGTTTACAGTTAAAATACACAGCACATTGCCTAGCCCCTGATTAAGAACTCAATAATCTTTCTTTCCTTTCTTGTTCAGATATTTTGATTTCATCTTAGAACATTTGGGGCATATCCTTCTCTTGCTTTTTGGTGCTGTTGTATCTTACTGCCATGAAAAGTCTTTATGTGACTTTCTAAATTTCTATTAAAAGTTGATTTTTCAAATGTAGGCTCATTCGTAAAATGATAACACATTTTACCAATATGTCATCAAAATGGAGAGCAGCAGCAGAATACAGTGAAGAAACTACTCAGCTAGAGATCTGAGAATCTAGAGTCTAATTTTCACAGAATTACCACGTGGGTGGCCTCGGAGAATTTACCTCTGAGCCTCAGTTTCCTTATTCTTAAAGTGGGGATATTAATAGAGTCCATCAGTAGAAATGTTCCCACAATGAAAATAGCCAAGATAATTCCATTAGAGCATTGGCACAGTGCCTGACACATATTAAATGAATGCAACAATTCTATTAGTATTATCATAAGAAATTAGAGGATTAAAGGAAGTAACGAAAAGGAAGAAATTCTGTTATTCTTAAAACATATTTTAGAACGTATGTATGTGTATAAAACACATGCAAAAATGGTTTTCTGTGAAATCCCTGAATGGCACCTTTTTAAAATTTGTACAGTTTTGACTGTGGCTATCCTACTGAAGGTCTGTTGGACCAGTGTATCATTTTGAACATGGAGTCTGTGGATGACTCAACAATCACATCATCCTGGACAAGCATCACATGTATACGAGCCAGGACATGATGTGATGATAGACATTCATTTCTCCCCTATTCCCTCTCTCTTTCTTTGCCACAAAACTCTACTGATGTCAATCCCATAATGGTAACAATTCAGTTCATCATAAAAATTGAGGAAATTTGCATATATTGTCTTTCATAAATTCTCTATTTAACCACATTTGAAACGGGTCTTTTTATTCTCAGGATTCTACTTTAACAATGAAAGAATAAATATCTTAGAATATTTAAGAACAGGTTTAAATAAAATATTTAATGACATTTCACTTTCAACCTTATCATTGTTAAAAAAAACTATATTAATATCAAAGGCTATAACACATAATTTCTGTTAGAATAGTTTTGATGGTTAGAAGACTTTAAGTTGTCTTCTTAGGTTTGAAAAGGATACCACTCAGGGCAGTTGTGAGCCATGTATATATACAGATGTCCCTGAAAAAAAACAATGGTGGATCTAATTTTTTTTTTTAATTGGCATTCTGGATATTGTCTGAGTGACTAACTTGTCTTGAACCCTTCTCAAATTCCTACTGTTCTAATGACTTAGCTGAAGTAGAGCATCTTATTTTGCTGTAAGCCATCGGAACATTTACCATTAATTTTTTTGTGGTACCAGGGCCAGGGACTGAACCTGGGATCTCTTACGTGGGCACTCAGCCAATAAGCCACATGGGTTTCTCTGAGTTGGCTGTTTCATTTGTTTGCTTATTGTTCACTTTTTTTGTTAGGAGGCACCGCCGATTGAACCAGGACCTCCCATGTAGGAAGCAGGCGCTCCAATCACTTGAGCCACATCCGCTCCCTTACCATTAATTTTTAAAAGTACTCAAATGAGAACCTTATAAATTAAAGGAACACCTATAATTCTAAGTTAAGAGATATAACCCAAGTATTAGGTAGAAGGAAACTTCCTTTAAATTGGTTTGCTTTTCTTTAACAATTCTTTGGAGCTGTGACTTCTTTTAATGTATTACAGACTTCTAAGTGACCTAAGTAATATAGGTTATTGTTTTGGGTTATTGTTTTGGGCCATTCTGTAAGTACAGTAGTTAAATATCTGGAGGAGACTTTTGTGTATGCCCACAAATGAAATAACTGATTCAATTTTATTGACTGAGCTACCTTTGTTATTTATTGCCTAGTACTCAAAAATATTCGGTGAATGAATGTGTTTTTAAAATCAATATCATTCAAGAGATATTTAGCCCTTAATGAGAAGGAAGGGCCAAGATTTAGGATCTTCTACCTCCTTTGCATTTCCACGTAAATTTTAGAATCAGTGTGTCAATATCTACATGCAAAAAGCTTGCTGGGATTATGATTAATATTGCATTGGATTAGAGTGGATTTACTGCTATTCTACTATGGAACTGTTGTGACTAGTAATGGAAGAAATTGTATCATTGATGTGGAGAAAGTGGCCATGGTAGTTGCTGAAGCAGGGAGACGGAAGAAGAGAAGGGATGTGCGGGCATTTTCGGAAATTGGTGTCATCAAATGATATTGTAGTGACAAATGCTAGACGTTATATATTCTGGCATAACCCACTGAATGGACTGGTGGAGAGTGTAAACTACAATGTAAACTATCATTCATGTGGTGCGGCAGTACTCCAAAATATATTCACCAAAAGCAATGAATGTGCCACAGTGATGAAAGATGATGTTGATGTGAGAGGAGTGGGGTATGGGAGGTATGGGGGGTATATGGGAACCTCATATTTTTTGATGTCACATTTTTTGTGATCTATGTATTTTTTAAAAAATACAATTAAAAATGATGAGGGTGGGAGAGGGGAGAGGGGTATATGGAAACCTCATGTTTTTTAATGTAATGTTTTGTGTGATCTATTAACTAAAAGAAGATAATTAAAAATTTAATTACATTTTTAAAAAAATTATTGCATTGAATTTATAGATCAATTTGTGGAGACAGCCATGACTCTATTTAGAGTCTTTCAGTCCTGGAATATGGTATTTCCCTCCATTTACTTAGATCCTCTTTAATTTATTTCAGCAGTGTTTTCTAGTTTTCCTTGTAGAGTTCTTGTACAGCTTTTTTTTGTTGTTGTTCATTTATTCTTATGTTGTGGGGTTTTACAGTGATTTATAAATGGTTATTGATTTTTAAATTTCATTTTTCCCATTTGTTACAATATATAAAGTTGATTTTATACATTGTATCCTGTAACCATGTTAAATTCACTAGTTAAAAAAAATTTAGTAGATTTCTAAGAATTTTCTATATATGTAGACCTAGCTTATGATTTCAAAACAAGAGCCTTTTATTTTACTTTCATGCCTTGGCACAGTAGGCTAGGATCTCCAATACAATACTGACTAGAAATGGTATATGTGGATGCCCTGGCTTTATTTCCAGTCTTAGGAAGAAATTGTTCACTATCTCAACATTTAGTAGGATGTTAGCTCTAGATGTTTCCTCCGTGCCTTTTGTAGTTTGAAGATCTCTTCTTTTCCTATTTTGCTGGGTTTTTCTATCATGAGTGAGTTTGGAAATTTGTCGAGTGATTCTTCTAAATTTGTTGATGATCAGATGGTTTTCTTCTATTTGGTTAATTGGTGAATTACATTGGTTGATTTTTGAATTATGAATCAACTTTTTATTTTGGATAAACCCCACTTGGTTGGTTATGATGTGTTAGCCTTTGAATGTATTTCTGGTTTTCTTTTGCCAATGTTTTGGTCAGCATTTTTGTTTATCTATTCACCAAGATCATGTCTTTTTTATCAGTGTTTCATTGCATACTGGACATCTTGGATAAGTTTTAGACTCTGGATTCTGTCATTTTCTGAAGAGTATTAATTTTTACTCTAACAGGCAGTTCAATTATTGTCAGATCACCTTGAATTTGTATAGGCTTGGTTTTGCATTTCGTTAGGATGTCTCAGTGGAGAACCCAAGGGGTTCCCCAAATTCTTTCCATTTGGGAAACCACAAACTTTCTCTTCTGTGGGTCTTGTTAAGGCTTGATTTTGGATGTAAAACCAAGCACAGATCTAGAAGATCTAGAGAAGGCATTACTCTGTGGTCCTGTCTGGTTTTTTATACAAATGCCCAAGTTAGTAACAACGTCTTTCTACTTTAGCAAGGTCTCTCTGCACTTCTGCACTTCTTGTCTCTGTTCTCATTCATCCTATATTAACCACCATCCACAGAAGGGGAGTCTCTAGTTCCAGTCTGATTTTTGATCTATCATTGTATGAAACATGTTTTTCCTCTCTGGAAGCTTTGTCCCTGGTTTTCTGAAATGTTATGATTGGTGTGGGATTATTCATCATGGTAGTTAATGGGCACTTTAAACTTGGAAACTCATGTCCTTCAGTTTGGGGAAATTTTCTTGAAAAATAGTATCGTTGTTATCATCTTTATTTCTTTGATTATTTTTCTCATGTTTTCTCTGTTCCCTTGTTCCAAAATTCCTGTATTTTCAGACGTTTAATAACCTGAACTGGTCATCTGGTTTTCTTATCTTTTCTATCTAATATTCCATCTTCCCTTTTTCCCCTGGGAGAAGTTTAAAGCTCCAAGTTTTTTATTTCTGATAAACATCTTTTCAGTTCTCAAGAGTTTAGGTTTTTTTTGTCAGGGTTCTTTTCTTTGAAAACATTATTTCTTGCATACAATATCTTCTCTAATCTCTGATGATAACTGATAATTTGAGGGAAGTTTCCCTTTCCCTGCATAGTTTGTTTGCTCCAAGTTGCTTTTTTGCTTGAGTTGTTTTGTTCTGTCTTTCAATGTTATGAGGCTATATTCAAGGATCTGGGGATTCCCTTGCTGTCTGTTTCTATTTTGAAAATGGACTAAAAAGCTGATTGAAAATTGTGTGGAGCTGGAGTTTGTTTACTGTGACCTTTGCTACATGTGATCTAACTAAGCCATTTTTCTTAGGAAATTTACAATGCCTACATATTCAGGTCTTATCCATAGGGCTGGTCATATACCATGAAGAATATTCTTCCATCTTTCTGCCTGAAGGGTATTGGGCTAATTGACATCATTGTGGGAACCACAGGGGAGGAAAAAGCTGAGTCTGATATTGGTATGTAAATTTCATTTAAACTTACTGCTTTTCATAAGATACCTTTACCATCAACTGTGTCTAGAATCCTTCAGTTCAGAGCGCCTTTATTTTACCCTTTAAGGAGAAAAATTTTGTCTTCTATACAGAAGGGAGGGGATGAATAGGGCGAAAGGAAGGGTACCATTTAGTTTTAAAAACAGAAATCAAAGCAAAGATAAGAAACCATCTTGGAGGAAATAGAAAATATGCAGGGACAAGGAAACATACATATTTAGGTTTGCTATCATTTATATCTCAGATAAGAAAAACACTATGCCCATGAAAGAAGATGGATGTAATAGCCATCAAAGAGGCTATTATACACACACACACACCATTCAGAGAATAAAAGAGAACTCTTGGAAATTAGGAAAAAAAAAAGATAATGTAATTAACAACGCAACAGAAGTATTATAAGATAAAGGTAAGAAAGCATCACAGAAATAAGAGCAAAGACAAATAAGAGATGGGAAGTAAAAGAAGAAAGAAAATTAGAGGACCTTTATGCTTTCAAGACAGAACGCAGGCAACAAAACATAGGAAATCAACAAAGATTAGAATAGGGGAGATGATATAGGGATTAATTCACCTTTTTTCTCTATTTTTAAATTTTATTTCTAATTTTTAAAAAAATTTATGAAATAAAGCATACTTACATAAGAATTAGCAAAACACATGTATGTACAGCTTAATGAATAATTATAAGGCTATAAGGCTAACATATGTGTAACTACCAACCAGCCCAAGAAACAGAACAGTCACAATCTCAGAACTATCCAGTGGGACCTTCCAAGATTTACTACCTCCTCTGCAGAAGTAGCCACTCAAATGACTCTTATAATTATTTTCTTGCTCTTCTTAATATCTATATATGTATTTCCCTAATCATAGCTTAATTTTGTATGTTTTGTACTTTGTATGAGTGAAATCATATTATGATTATTTATATCTTGCTTTTTTCACTCACCATTGTCCATTTTGCCAGTGTTAATAGATGTGATTTGTTCATTGCTGTAGAGAACCAGTCTATAGATCCATTCAACTATTATAAACACTGAGAAGTTTCTCGTCTTGATTTACTACAAATAATGCTGCTGTCAATATTCCTATACATTTTACTACACACACATTAATTTCTTTACAAGTGTATGCCTAGTAGTGGGTTGTTGGATCACAGAATATTCTTCATATTTACCAGATAATGAATGATAAGCTGTCTTCCAAAGTGGCTGTGCCATTTAAACTCAGACTCTTCGTATTGTCAAATGTTTAATTTTTTGCCAGTCGGGTAGGTGAGTAATGGTATTTCATTGTGGTTTGAATTTGCATTTCCCTGATTACTAATGAGGTTGAATAGCTTTTTGTATGTTCTTTGGCCATTTAGAGTCCTTATTTGTAAAGTAACTCTATAAGAAGTTGGTTTTCTGTCCTTTTATTTGAAATCCAGATTTGCCTGAATCTGTAAATATCTTCAGAGCATAAGTGGCTGTTGTGGTGTTCTCCCTTAGATTTTAGGTTGATGGTTCCACATCATCTTGTTAGTGCTTTTAGGAGATGTCTGAAAAATATATTTTATCCAACATCTTAGTTGTTGTTAATAAGTTGACCCAATAAACTGACCAGTCATTTCTATAAAAGGAAACTCTTATGTGTCCTTAAAGAGACTTTGAAACAGTCTTCATAATTTTGACCGCTTCCTTCACCCCCAATTCCTGAGCATTTTGGAATTTGTCATATTAACTTGGTTGTTTCTTACCTTTCCCCACTGGAGAATTACCAGATTCTAGAAAACCAAATCCTTCTTGTCCATCTGCTTTCCAAGTTGTAAATTGTTGCTGGTATTATCTTTATGCTTTTTGTCTTTATTTTTAGAGGTTTTATGTCTTTAAAAACAAATACCAATACTCTCATTTTACTGGGATCTGGATTTTCTAAATATTTATTATTTTTATAATTTAAAAGGCATCTTCCAATTTAGCTTTATATGTCAAGTACCTTTTTTTTAGGGAAACGGACTTGGTCCAGGGGTTAGGGCATCTGTCTACCACATGGGAGGTCCGCGGTTCAAACCCTGGGCCTCCTTGACCTGTGTGCAGCTGGCCCATGCGCAGTGCTGATGTGTGCAAAGAGTGCCCTGCCATGCAGGGGTGTCCACCTCGTAGGGGAGCCCCACATGCAAGGAGTGCGCCCCGTAAGGAGAGCCGCCCAGCGCAAAAGAAAGTGCAGCCTGCCCAGGAATGGCGCCGCCCACACTTCCCGGTGCCGCTGATGACAACAGAAGCAGACAAAGAAACAAGACGCAGCAAATAGACACGGAGAACAGACAATCGGAGGAGGGTGGGGGAATAAAATAAATAAATAAATCTTAAAAAAAAAAAAAAGTACCTTTTTTTGGGTGGGGGAGGGGGCACTGGGGGCCAGATATTGAACCCAGGACCTCATATGTGGGAAACTAGTGTGGTGCATTCAACCACTGAGCCATATTGGCTTCTCTGAGTTGGTTTATTCATTTGTTTTCCTTGTTGTTTGTTTTTGTTTTTGTTTTATTCAGGAGGCACTGGGAACCAATCCCAGGGCCTCCCATGTGGGATGCAGGCACTCAACGGCTTGAACCATATCTGCTCCCTTTAAGTTACTTTTTAAATTATACCTACCTGTATATTTCTAAATGAATTTAAAGCAATAATCTTGAAATACATTATGGATTAGCTATAAATTTAAAAAATGAACTAGGAAAAATAGTTTGTACTTTATGGATACTGAAAGAAGTTTTCCTCATTGTGGGAACCATAGGTGTATTATTGAGTCTCTTCAATTTTCCTTTCCCAAATGAGTGAAAAAGAGGCAAACCTTGCATGGGACCTGGCAATACCATTGCTAGGTATATACCCAGAAGTACAGAGAGCAATGACACAAATAGACATCTGCACATTGATGTGCATAGCAGAATTATTCACTATAGCCAAAAGATGCAAACAACCTACGTGTCCATCAACTGATGAATGGATAAACAAATTGTGGAGTACACACACAATGGAATATTATGCAGTGGTACAAAGAAATGAAGTCGTGAAACATGACAACATGGATGAACCTAGAGGACATTCTGTTGAGTGAAGCAAGCCAGACACAAAGGGACAAATACTATATGACTGACCTATTATGAGCCAAATATATTATGTGAAACGTAAGTATATTACATGAAATATGAATATGGGTAAAATTGCATATATAAGACCATTTTTCTTTGAAGCTGAACAAAATGGAGGTTAATACTACAAAATGTTAATATCAGATAAAAAAAATGTTATACTAAGTGAAGGAGACAAGACACAGAGTACTACATATTGTATGATTACATTGATATAAAATGTAAATATAAGTCAATTTATAAAGATGAAATTAGATTACTGTTTATGTAGGGCTGAGGAAGGAATGCTAAGGGGTGTGGAGTCTTTCTTTTTGGAGTAATGAAATTGTTCTAAAATATTTGAGATGATGAGATGAATGTAAAAATATTGTGATTATACTAAAAGTAATTGATTATATACTTTGGATAGATCCTATGGTTATGTGAGCAATAAAACTGCTTAATAAACAAATAAGTAATTGTGCAGTAGCCAAAAATAGCCACTTTGTACATCAGGGGAAACAGAGAGATTGAGAGGTGAAGAATTTCCTCGTTTATTTGTCTGGTTTTTGTTTATTATTATTATTGAAATAACGAAAATGCTTTAATAATGACTGAAGTGATGAACGCACAACTGTGTGATTATACCAAATACCAATGATTGTACACTTTGGGTAAACTGTATGCTTTGCTAATAGGTAACAATAAAATTGATTTGTTTAAATTTAAAAAATGGGCAAGCCTATAACTAAAACTGCCCTGGCTTGAATCACTCACTCACTGAATATGATAGTCATTTTTTGATGCTAGCAGAGCATTCAAAATGGGACCTCCTAGTCATTGCAGTGGCAGGCAGATGAGAGCTCTTCATGTTCTTTATTTTGTGAGTTTTCCTAAGTCACTGTTTCTGATTCTTTTCAAGTTTAGGGTTTATGCTGCAGTTCAGAAATTATAGTATCTTTTTCTTTATCTTACCCTCTTTGGACACTATGAAAAAATTACAATATCAAACAAGATGCTTCTCAGATGCTATTTATGCCATTTTAATTTACTTATGTTTATTTTTTGCCCAATTTTCCTCCCCAGGCAAACTAAGGCAAACTTTTGCAAATGGCCCTCATTGTAATTTTAAAAGATTTCTCTTCTTCTCTCTGTAGTCTTTATTTTCAGAAATTCCATTTCTCTCAGACTTTGGAGCTATCATGTTTGTGGGAAATCTGATTATTCAGCAGATTGTCTTCCTGTACACAGAAGTGACTGCTTATGTAAGAACTCAGTTTGAGACTCTTTGAAATGGCTGATGTTCACATTCTTATCCTTTTCAGGAGATTTCATTTAGTTAAAATAGCAATCTTTATAATACTTTATGAATATACAAACTTTGACAGAGCTTTTAAGACAAATTTGAGAAAATGAGAGTATTGCTTTTATTTTTAAATTTACTGCAACTTATTGTTTAATAAATTAAAAGCAAATAGAGTTGCTATTATTTGATCATAAGTACTATCAGTTTTAAAGTTTTCAGATTCCAGTTTACCCACTACAGTACTAGTTTTCATATATCCTTTCCAAAATGTGCTGCATGTACCTTTGAAATTTTTTACATTCTAAAAGTATCTCCAAAACTTTAAAATAGTTGTCACTCACCTACTTTAAAGTTTCTTTTCCATTCCCATATGGCTTCTAAAATGTTTGCAGGTGCTATTTTAGAATAAACACAAGTTAATTTTCTAATGAATATTCTAAAATGAACTGTAGTAATCTATACTTATTTGGCTATGAAAAACAAAACCAAAGCTCACTTGTTTTCTGCTGCTAAACTGAACAAAAGTGAAACCACATGATAGCTTATGCTGCTTATCACTCTGTGATTATGAAATTAATTAGAGAAAATCTGTATGTGGACAAATATATGGAAGCCTGAGTACATATATATTATAATTGCCATAATATGTTTTCTTTTTTTTTTTCTTTTTATGTTTTTTGGTTTCTGCCATATTACTTTTTTCAGGATGTTTTGACCATTATTTAATTTTTAATATAATTTTCCAATGTGATCTTACCAGAGTACATGAACATACTGAATTTTAGAACAATTTACATAAATTTTTAAAATTTTATTTTTGAAAAAGCTTTAGATTACGTAAATTTTACCTCAAAAATATAGGGGATTCCCATACCCCACTCCTTTCCAGTCCCACTCTTTTCCCCATTAACAACATCTTTCATTAGTGTGGTACATTTGTTACAATTGATGAACACATATTAAAGTACTGCTACTATTAATAACCATGGTTTATAGCATGCATTATGTTTTACACTTTGCGCCATACAATTTTATAGGTTTTGACAAAGTGTAAAATGACCTGTATCCATCATTGCAGTGTCATGCAGCACAATTCCAGTGTCCCAAAAATGCCCCATGTTACACCTATTCTTTCCTCTCCCTCCCCTCAGACCTCTCGTGACCAGTGCCCTTGAATTGTTTTTTCCAATTCTTCCATTACTAGAATAATAGTCTACTTTAGTCCATAGTTGCATTCCCTCCTTTTGTTTGTTCATTCCTCAATCTTGAGGATTTAGGAATGGTGATGTCTACTCTGTTTCTGATTGAGAGGATCCCATGGGGCAGATGGATGGAACTGCCTGGCTTGCAGTTGTACATACTCTTGTTTTTTGGGGAATGGGCTTTGTCCATCATCGTAATTATCCTGCGGGAGTCTGATGAACTGGAAAATAGGTGTTGGCTGTAACTCTGCTGAAATTCAGGACTCAGCCAGCATATGAACAGCCAGAAGACTTAAATCTCTGGGACACATATTTAATGGGCTTGTGCTAATTATAGGTTCAAATAAAAGGGGCATAAGAGCCATGTATTGGAAAATTATAAATGAGTCTAACTCTGATACATTGAGGGGATTGGTTATCATGTATTCCAAGATAAGGTCCACTGACAGGATGCTGAATTCCCAGGGTTGTCTGCCCTGCCTATATTGTCTAGATGTCTCTAGAGCCCTCTGGAACCCACCCTCTCCCTGCCCCCTGCTTGAGGAATTGTTTACTGTGGCAGTCAGTGAGATCCTCCTGAGATAAGCATAAGTGTAACCTCAGGAATGACCTCCTGACTCCCTTTGAAAGCTCTCAGCCATAATTTCTCCCTTTTGGTCAAGGTCTTTTTCCATATGTATCACTTGTTGGGACTTGGTAATAATCCCTCTGTACCAGAAAGTTTTCATCCCTGAGAGTCATGCCCCACACCAATTTTTTAAAATGTAGTCAGCCCTTTTTACTGTATGTGGAAAATATTGGATAAATGAATAATAAAACAGCTATTAGGAGAAAGTACTATTATAAATCTAGGGTAGCTGTTCCTTCGGGCATCCCTGACCTTAGGTTCTGTGAAACAAGATTTCTAAGTCCTATACTTACTATCATTATGATATCATTCTAACTTAATCTATCATACATTAGACTGCTGAAGTTTATTTTATTTTATTTTTATTTTTAACAAAAAATAAAGAGGTCCCCACATAACCCCCTCACCCCACTCCTCCCACATCAACAACCTCTTTCATCATCGTAGGACATTCATTTGGTGAATACATTTTGGTTTATTATTGCTATGTGTGAATCTTAGTTTCTGCATAATAGGAATAATAATATCTGCTTTCAAAGTGAAGTTGAGGATTATAGATTCGTTTTTTCAAATTCCTAGCATATAAGTGCTAAATAAATGGTAGCTATTATATAGTTGAGTAGAATTTATAAAATTATGGTGTTTTAAGTACGCTTTAAATAGAATAAATAGAATTTGGGGGGGGCTTTATTAATTTGCTCATTATCAGGTGACATGTTAATTTATAGCTTAATTTTTTTTCTCTTTAATGGTTATAAATTTTCCATCTCTAAAGTTGGTAGTGTGGCTAGACAACTCCTTTTTTAGTTGAGGCCACACAGTATTAAGTTTTCACTTAACTATTGTTAGGTATTTTTCAAAACAACACAAAAATACTATTCATATCACTATATATGCCCAATATCATATTTTGGTGGAGCAGATGTTTCAGAAAAATCAAATGTATCTCAAAAGATTTTCAGGCCAATAATGCCAGTCAAAAACATAAAATAATGTACTTCAGAACTCCTGTAGAGGCAAAAAATAGTATTAGGAATATACAAAACATTCCTATTTTTCTTTATTTTTTTTTTTATGCATGGTCTCCGTGTTAATTCTATATTCGCTAGCATGGCATTATCTTAATAATTCATAATACCGATAAATTAAGTCAACACAAAAAGAATTAAAGGTGAAAATGACTTGGATCGTTTCATCTTTTAATTAGAAATAATTTCTACTTCATCGTGATACCAGTAATAGAAGAGAGAATAACAGAAACTATACTTGGTGTTAACTTTACCTCAAGATTGAAGTAATATATTTATGTAAAGTAACAGCTATGAAACTTGGCATATAGAATTAAAAATTAATAGTTTCCAATATGATGATTATTGTGATGGAGGCATTTTGTTTCATGTACTGAAAACCTTAGTGTCTTACATTTTTCTTCTAACTGGGTGTTCTACAGTTATCCACTAAGTAACTTTTTCATCATTCTAAAGACGTACTACTTTCCTCCTTCCTCTTCTAATGACAAGTTGCCAGTGCTTTCACTATTTGTTAAATACTTAAAATTCTTTCTTTAAATTGTTTCAGTGGCTATTTAGGAACCAGGGTATGAAGTGACAGCACCATCATAAAAACTGAAGGGAGATTTACATAGCAGAAATCTCACTTTGAAAGACTGGCATAAAACAGAAACCAAAATTTCTTACACTGTGTGAATTTAAGAATTGAAAGCTCAAGTCCAGGCCTTTGACTGAAGGAAGGAACGGAGTTATGTGGCTTCCATATTTGTGGTTGGTTCTGAGGTTTTCTCTTCTCTTTATACTAGTATTAATATAACACAACTGTTCTGAATTTCAGTTTACTTTTACAAGTATCTTTTTAGGGATTTATGAATTCTGGTGATAGTGTAGTAAGAGAACAATATAGATTGTCAACTCTCTGGCAACCCTATTTGGGCAAAACTCTTCATTTGTAGATCATGATTAGAAGCTGGCACAGGGAATTTGCTACCTTTTGTTATATGTTACTGAGATATCACACCTCAGCCTACAAAGCAGAGGGTACTGTTAATCAATTTGAAGATGTGGATCTATCTCAGCTTCTCAGTTCTGCCACTTTGTCATAGTAAAGGAGGTGAAAATTGGTTAAGTACACTGACTTTAGTCTTAGAAAGACCTGGGTTTGAATACTGGCTTTGCCAGTTATTAGCTCTGTCACCTTGGGCAAATCAACTTTTTTTTTTCTCTCCTTCCACCAGTTGTCTGCTCTCTGTGTATTCCTTGTGACCGCTGCTATCCTTATCAGCGGCACCAGGAATCTGTGTTTCTTTTTGTTGCATCATCTTGTGTCAGCTCGCCACGTGCATGCGGCGCCATTCCTGGGCAGGCTGCACTTTCTTTTGCGCTGGGCAGCTCTCCATACAGGGCGCACTCCTTGCACATGGTGCTCCCCTACGTGGCAGGACACTCCTTGCGCGCATCAGCACTGCACGTGGGCCAGCTCCACATGGGTCAAGGAGGCCCGGGGTTTGAACCGCAGACCTCCCGTGTGGTAGGTGGACGCCCTATCCACTGGGCCAAGTCTGCTTCCCGCAAGTCAACTTTATATGTTGAAAAGAGTACTCATCTCACAAGTCTGTGTAGAGGATTGAGTGGGATAATGTATGTAAAGAAGGAGATTGCACAGAAGTGCCTAATAGTGGTGGGGTAATACCTATATTCTGGGTATAATCTCATAAACATCTATAATGCTAGCTGCCTCAAATTACTTTGCAAAACAATTAAGATATAAGTATTGGGGAAACGGACTTTGGCCCAGTGGTTAGGGCATCCGTCTACCATATGGGAGGTCCGCGGTTCAAACCCCGGGCCTCCTTGACCCATGTGGAGCTGGCCATGCACAGCGCTGATGTGCCCAAGGAGTGCCGTGCCACGCAAGGGTGTCCCCCGCGTGGGGGAGCCCCACGCGCAAGGAGTGCGCCCCTGAGGAGAGCCGCCCAGCGTGAAAAGAAAGAGCAGCCTGCCCAGGAGTGGCACCGCCCACACTTCCCGTGCCGCTGACGACAACAGAAGCAGACAAAGAAACAAGACGCAGCAAATAGACACCAAGAACAGACAACCAGGGGAGGGGGGGAAATTAAATAAATAAATAAAAATCTTTAAAAAAAGAAAAAAAAGATATAAGTATAAATAAACTAAATAAAATAACATACTGGACGGATACTATACAAGAGGCCTAAGACAAGGGCCCCACTTAAAAGGAATTATTGCTAGGAAAAGATACATACAATAAAAGATAACAGGATAATCTGTAAAGGGGGACAGCACAATGTTTAAGGGAATCTCAGAGTTTCCATGGATCAGAAATGCCAAGGAGGACACTCCAGGCAAGGGGAACAGATTTTAACAAAGGCTCCCACAATAAATGGGGCACATATTAGGCACTTCAAACATACTTGTAGACTAGATAATCTCTGATATAATGAAGAAACCAAATGGTTTGTGTAGGGGAAAGACATGATTGTGTAGGAGAAAGAAAGAGGACCAGATTATGGGATAGGACTTGTTGCATAGGAAACTACCAGCACTCCTATCTTGGGTGTGTACTTTTTGCTTTACATTAAATTCTTCTGCTACTATATGACTAGTCCTTGAATTCTTTCTTTCTACTGTGTCAAGACCTTCCTGCTCTTGGTTGAGGTCTTTCTCCAGGACCTCCCAGGGCTTCTTCCAAGTCACATCTTAGTGACTGACAGAGGGACAGGCAAAGTCAATCTAGGCCTAGCAGAAGATCAGGACATGGGTAATTCTCCCTCTGTACCCAAAGACTACCCTCTTGGATGCCTCATAAAACACTGGGGTCTTTCTAGCTGGGCAGCTTACAGTGAAACAACTCATCTTTTTCTGTAATACTGCATGGCCACAATAAAAATTGGAAGATAGAGAAACATAATCTGAAAATGGAATTCTTAATTACAATACCATACTTCAGTTAGATCTTTTCTGTAAGCAACAGGGAAAATGGACTGAGGTTCAGACCTTCATGGCATTATATATCAAAACCCTGACTGCTGAAAGACCTGCAGTTTGTTAGGCTCATTCCCCTCTAGAGAAAGCAAGCAGGATGAAAAAGCCGTATAAAAATCTGAATGTGGGAATTATTGGGGTGGGGAGGTTTACTAGGCTCCTTGATCTACTTCTCTTTCCGCCCCTTCCTCCTCCCTCCCACCCAGGGCCTCCTCTCTGAGAGCGCTATAGGGGAAGGGCTAGGTGCAATAAGGTAGGAAAATGTAAAATTGAGCTTAGAACTCTTATCTACTAGGCTTGAAAATTAAGAATGAAAGGAACAGAGGAAATGTTATAGAATAAACCTTAGTTTGCATAGTTTGTCCTATAATTCCCCAATTTAAACCTTTTGAACAGCCTTGGGATGACAGTAATTAATAATCCAGTTGCCAAATTGTAAGTAAAAATTTTTAGTTGATATTGATAACAAAAAGTAACTTAGTAGCAGAAAAACCTGTTGGACTCCACTTCAATCTGTTATGATCTATGCTAACTAAGATTTGCTTACCAATTAGTAAACTGATGAAAAACTAAAATTTGACTTTCTCTGTTAAAGTACATTATTTTCTTAAATGGTTGGTCTCTTTTGAGTAGAAAGATATATAAGTTCTTTTGAAATTTTACATATATATATATATATGAAGAGCAGAGTCTGTGCTTTAATGGTTTTTTAAAAATACAGGGCCACTATTATTTTGAAAAAAATTGTTTTCTTTCAGTACTGCTGAAGGTTCTTTGTGATAACCAGTGTCTATCTGAAAGAGAAAATATGAAGGAGAAATTAAATGTGTAATTTTCTTGTATATTTGGGGATTGTATAAA
The DNA here is from genome assembly GCF_030445035.2 of Dasypus novemcinctus. Lineage (NCBI taxonomy): Eukaryota > Metazoa > Chordata > Mammalia > Cingulata > Dasypodidae > Dasypus > Dasypus novemcinctus. Next base: position 151,622,944 of record NC_080674.1, on the reverse strand, counting down.
ATTCTTAAAGACTTTTAAAATTCTCACTGTCTAGTCTGTCCTAATCTACATGAAGATATTGTTGGTTATAGTATTATTCTAAGAAAAATGTGGTGTTATGAAAACAACCAAAATCTCTGTCCTGCTCTGATACTTCTCTAAAAGAGCATGTAGCCAGCTCATCTTCAACAAAAAGGACTTTAAGGAGAAGTAAAGCAAGTCTATAAGTTATGTTTTACCTGTTAATTAACATAATCTTGGTAAAACTGTAAAAGTAAAACAAAACAAAACTTCTACTATAAGTTGTCATAAATGATCTCTAGAAAGAGCTTTAAGGAAATTAGGGCCTAAATTGTAAACTCTTGTAGCAATCACATTTATTCCTGGGCTCTTGATTTCTAATTGTTATTTCTAAATCCTGAGATGCTTTACTCTTTGTGTGTATCCTGATAGCTCCCTAGAATTTTTTAAGTATCTATATAATACCCAGAACTCAGAGTTAAATTTAGCCAGCTCTAAAAGTGATAAAGAAGCTGGCTGTTCTATAGCTACACAAGTGTGGTACCTGGCTAAGGCAATAGGCATCCTCATTAAATATTCTATCCTAATTCATATTATACAAGATTGTGAGGCCTGTTAACAGCTCCAAGTTCAGTGTTTTACAGTAGTGGGCATGTGCATGGAGCCAACATACCCTTAAGGGACTGGCAAATAGTTTCATGCATTTAGACCAGGCCCCAACTACCACACATGTTCTCCCTGCATTTGAGTTATTGGTGTGGCCAGTTAGTATGGCCCCTAAAACAATAAAGTAAGCTTATCTGCTACATCACCTGGTCATGCCCCCAAAGTGGATGGAAGCACACTGCTGCTGAAGACGCCTGTGGCTTTGTTAGCTGGTGAAGGCTCAGTCTCCTGAGCCCTACTGTGGACTCTGCCTGCAAACAGTGCCAGAGGGTGCAATGCAACAGGCTGGTGGGACACAGGAGCAACCTCCCTGTTTTCATGAGGGATGACAGTATTACAGTATGTCAAATGCATGAAAGTTATACCAACAGGGGCAATACTTGCCAGAGTGATGTGAGTAGAACCTAAAGAAACACATTTGGCTTTATGGCATACTCCTGTGGAAGGTTAACTTGGAGGAAGACAGTTGGGCAGGGACTTGAACAGATACTTGCATACCAATGTTTATAGCAGCATTATTCATAATTGCCAAAAGATGAAAGCAGCACAAGTGTCCATCAACTAATGACTAAACAAACAAAATGTGGCATATATATATAATGGAATATTATTTAGCATTAAAAAGGAATGAAGTTCTGATTCATGCAACAACATGGAAGAACCTTTAAAGAAAGATATCAATGTTGAGTTAAATAAGCCAGATGGGGAAGCTCAAGTGATAAGGCCTCCACCCACCATATGGGCGGATCCAGGTTCAATCCCTGGGGCCTCCTGGTGAAAAAGAAGAGAAAGAGTGCCTGCCTGGCAAGCCATGTGCCCACATGAGTGCCCACATGGTGAGCCAGTGCCCACACAGCAAGCCGAGTGCCCACATGAGTGCCCATGCAGTGGGCCAGTGCCTGTACAAGTGAATCACACAGCAAGATGATAACCCAACAAAAGGGAGACAAAGGGGAAAGTCAAGGTGAAGCACAGAAGAGACCAGGAACTGAGGTGATGCAATTGACAGGGAACCTCTCTCCACATCAGAGGTCCCCAGGATCAAATCCCGGTGAATCCTAAGGGAGAAAGACAAGAAGAGAAGACAAAAAGAGAAAAACAGATACAGAAGATTATACAGCAAAAGGACACAGACAGCAAAAACAGCAGGGCAGGGGAGGGGGAGGGAGAGAGGGAAGGGAAGAAAAAATAAATAAATGAAAAATAAATAAGCCAGATGCAAAAGGATAAATATTGCATCATCTCACCAATATGAAATACTTAGAATAAGCAAAGTCAAAGAGTTAGACTCTAGATTCTATCAGGGATTGGGTTGGGGATAGGGAATGGGGAGTTAATGCTTAATTTGTACAAAACTTCTATTTGGGTTGATGGTAAAGTTTTGGAAATGGATGGTGGTGATGGTAGCACAACATTGTGAGTATAATTAAAAGGGGAAATTTTAGGTTAGACATATGTTACTAGAATAAAAATTAAAAGATAAACCAGGACTGCACAAGACTGAACCTACTGTAAATTATAAACTATGGTTAATAGTTCAATTATAAAAATGTTCTTTCACGAATTATAACCAATGTCCTACACTAATGCAAGGTGTTAATAATAGGATGGTACACTGGGAAAAAATACACCCAAATGTAAACTATGGACTATAGCTAATACTACAATTATAAGAGTATTCTTTCATCATTTGTAGCAAAGGTACCACATACCAATGCAAAGTGTTAATAATGGGAATGCTGTATTTTTTTTACATGATTTTTCTGTAAACCTACAACTTTCCTAATTAAAAAAAATTTTTAATTGTTAAAAAAGATAGTGGCCGTTAGAATGGACAACAAAGAAAAGGTGCAAGACACACGATTATAAAGGACTAATAAATAGGTTATAGGAAAGGGGTAGAAATTGGCAGAACCTCTGCATTTAAGCCTTGGTTGCTAAGCTTAATGACTGGAATTCAAATCTCTCTTTAAGAATGGAATTAGATACATACAGTGGTAGTTGAGGTGGAAATGAGGGGCAGTTCAAAGGTATGTGTGATACAAAGTTTGAAGGGAGGCAGGTGACCATACCTGTGTCCTCAACTTGTTCTTGCCTTCTTTGAAGATGTCACATTTATAATTCTAGATGTACCAAGCCATATATTATCTTTTTGTGCCCTTTTTTCTTCTTTTTTCTTGTGTGCTTTTAAAAGTTAGGACGCATCACATGAAAACAAAATCAGATCTTTATTCTAGAAATAACCATGTAATGAAAAAAGATTGCATTCGTCATTCATCATTCTTGACCATTCTTGGTCTTAGTATCCTGTTTCCCACAATATCATTGTTCCTCTTAAGATACATGGTCCCAAATATAGGCCTAAACAAACGAAGAACATAGAGTTTTATATGGAGTGCCTGAAACCTACCAGATTTAATTTATTTTCCTATATCTTTGGAGCTTGGTTTGAAAAGTAAATGATGAGACAGAGGCTATGGACTAAATTAGACAAGTTGCCAAACTGAGTCTTGATCCTTCCGTTGAGAAGGAAATGCTTATTTCTTCTGTAAAACATATTAGACTGAGAAATGCATAGCCTTTAAGTAAGAAACAGATAAGGGCACCAAAGTCTCTCTTTTATAAATAAAACCCAAGCATATCCCACACCACCATCCCACCACCTTAGGAAATATGACCAGCTTACTTGTCGTTTATTGATCCAAGACCAAGACCTTCATTTTACAAAGAAACCAAGCCCAGAGACATTAGGTGACAAGCAATTGGTGTCTGAGCGGTATGAAAAAGACATCTCTTTCGCTCGTTATATATATATATAGAAAGTGCTCCTGGCCTATTATTTGACAGGTTTTGTTGCTGTAACCCACTCCCTAAGATGAGTGTAAGTGATGCATAATTTGGGGGAACTGTCTTGATAAACACTTAGAGTTGAAATCAATAGAAATCTCTTTCTCTTATCACCAAATGAAAATCAGAGACAATTAGTCTTTCTTTGGCTTGCTAAATAAGATAAAATGCTTTCTGCTAAAACCATTTAACAGAAATATTGTGAAAGCCTTCCCCCCAGAATATTTTTCTATTTAATTTTGAAAACTATTCCATAACTTATTATCAAACAAATCACTTATCCTTTAGCTAATGTGGGGATAAATGGGCAGTCAGAAATATAATCACCTGGCATTTGCTGCTGAGTATTTACATGTTTCCTAATGAACAAATATAAGAAAAGTACAGGTGACTTTAATGTGCAAACACCGCTTTTTTAGGGCTAGTGCTAGAGGGAAAAATAAAAGTAAATCACTGACTCAAGCTAATCCTGTCATTGGTAATGAGGTCTCTTGTGGTTTCTGGCCTCAGCCCTGTTTTGAATCTCTGGATCTTTCTTGAAAGGACTGCCTCCGTAGCAGTTGTTCCATTGGTAAAGATACTTTAGAAAGTTTTAGAACATGTTTCTGCTCCTTGTTGAATTTTATTTTTTTCTCCACTTTATGTTGCTTAAAGCCTTATGGCAGAGTTTCTCAACCTCAGTACTACTGACATGTGGGGCTGGATAATTCTTTGTTGTCAAAGGCTGTCCTGTGCATTATAAGATGTTTAGCAGCATCCATAACCTCAAGTCACTAGATGCCAGTAGTTGACACCCGAAAATGTTTCCAGACATTGCCATATGTCCCACGGGAGTTAAAATTACCTCCCTACCCCTGCTCCATTTGATTAACCACTGCTTAATGATATTTTAATGGTATTTGAATAAAATCTGAGGAGTCAATGAGAATAGACCTATTCCATTTGTTCAAAATTAATCCATTTGTAGCAGCTGTATTTCCAGATTTCCATGTTAATATTTGTTTTCTAAGGTGATGATGATATCCCTTCACTATTTTCTTCCAGATGGATTTCTTGCATTACATTGAAAAAAAATTTCATTAAATTCACTTAAATTGAGGGCTAAGCCAGCAACACCATTTGGATTAAGGGAAAGGCTCTGATTTAGTAAACAGTACTATTTCATTTTGCCAGGTCCTGTGTTAAGCACATTACCTTCCTTTTTATCCTCTTTTAGAAAGAGGGCAGTTGAGATTTAGAAAGAGTAAAGGTCATGTAGCTACTGAATTACAGAGTTAGGTTCTGAATCCTCTTCTGACTCAAAGCCCTCCTCCATGCTCAAGAACAGCAGTTCTCAAAATGTGGTCCATGGGCCCTGGGAGTTTCTGAGACCCTTTAGAACTATTTTCATGATAATACTATTTGCTTTTATCACTGTGTTGACATTTGCACTGATGGTACAAAAGCAATGATGCATAAAACTGCTGGTGTCTTAATTGTACAGTAGTCATATTCACTGCCACGGACTCAGGGTTAAAATAAAAGTAAAACTGAAGAAAGCCAGTTCCACTGATGACTGTTTTGAGAAAACAAAAATTATTAATTCTGTTAATCTTGACCTTTGAAAACATGTCTTTTTAATATTCTGTGTGAGAAAATGGGAAGTATGCATAAAGCATTTACAGTGCATATAGCATTTGATGGTTGTCTCAAAGAAAACCATGTGAAAGAATAAGTTGCGAATTGATCAAGTCTCTTTTTTCTTGGAATACCATGAGAGAGAAACTATGGTTATTCGGCCTTGAGTATCTGACAGATATTTTCTCAAACGTCATTGAAGTGAGATTTTCAAACTTCAAGGAAAATAAATAACAGTTTTTGTTGCCAGTTGATAATATTAAACCTTTCAACCAAAAATTAGAGCTTTGGAAGACTTACACCTGCCACTATGAGCTTGACAAATGTGAATTTTTCATATTGTATAATGAATTTTGTCAACACTTAGAAGATCTGCATAAGTTAGTGAACCAGTATTTTCCAAGTGACTAATGCATGATGTTACAAAATCATGCACTGGAGTAAAAGATCGTTGAAAGCACAAGGCAGACCAATGGATTTTAATTTAAACATTACAGAAAGTTTATTGGTATGACTTCAGATTGTGCATTACAACACTTATTCTTTATGAATTTTGGTATAGTATCTAAAAAGAATATAATTACCTGAACTTAAGCTTCTGGAGGGCCTGGCTCCATGGGAAAGCTTGTAACACTTCCTTTTCCTGAGAGCCTCTAAGGAAAGGGGAAGGAAAAAGGAGGTAGATAATCCCCAGGGAATAAGATAGCACCCTAATGTTCATATGTGGCAGTGCTTTATATAATTTACAGATAATCCACACAAAACCCCCAAAATCTGTAGTAATAAGGAAACAGGTACTAGTTAGAAAAGAAGAGCTTAACTCAGCTAGAGAAAGGATTTGAATCCAGATCTATCTGTTTTTAAAGTTGATTCTTTTCATAGTAGCACTGTGATACAAGAGGCTGCTTTAAAAATAAATAAATAAATAACCCTGCTACTCCTTCCTACATCAAAGTTTCAGGATTTATTATAATTTCAATATTGCATTTCGTGCATGATAAATGAGACTTCTTTATCCTCAGAGTGCCTAGTTTTAGGTGCCAGGAAGTGTCTGCTGAATGAATCTGTATAATTTACCTGGACATTTTACATGCTCTTCAAGGTGTATAATTAACTTTCATAATCCATCCATGACAGTTTCATCCCTGATCTTCCTTTAAACAATTTGCTTTTCCTGCAAGAGAAATTAGATAGAAAAACCCAGCTTCATGCATGTTCTTCTCTCTTAACTGTAATAGCAAACTCAATAGCCTTAGGAATGACTCAGTGACCAGCACACTCTCCATTCACCTAGAACAAGGCATTCTGTTCCCAAGATTATTCAAAAGAAAGCACTCCAGGGTTAGTCAGTTCATAATAGAACCTCTTAGCATCTTCAGAATGTTTGGCACAGCTGTAAACACACCGTAAGCAATCAATAACTACTCTAGATGATGCCCTTACGACTAGGACATTGTAGCTTTTCCATTCAAAGGTGTAATATGCACTCTTATTATGATGTACCTTTGGTTGCTTTCTGCATGTATCCTTATTAAGATGGAAGTTCCACATGGTTTTCCCTTGAGTTTTAACCATTTGTTGTATCCTACCTAGCCCTTTTAGGAATATCATAGGATCACGTTTGTAATTGAATACCATTTACATTCATCCATTTCTGTCCATTGTATTCATATTTATTTGACAAAAATTGATTTTTCCACTGACGTCTATGGAATAATTGGCAGCTTTCCATGTACTCAGTTTTTATCTGACACAGCCTAGAATGACTGTCTGAAGGTTTGTCAAAAGCCGGACTTAGTCTCCACTTTCTTAGCTACTGTTTTATCAATCCATTTGTTCATTTGTCTTCAGTGTTCTGTTTTGTCATCTGTAGCTCACAGCTGAGTGGTCTAAATGTTTTGCATATGCTCTAATTTATAACAGAGAATTGAGGACTACCGTCCTGGGTTTTAGACTTAATACCACCTTCCATTTATATGATGCTTTTTAAAATAAAATCTTCAATTATTTTGGAAGAGAAACACTGAACATTGATTGAATGCCTACTAGAAGCAGGAAATGTGTGCCAGACTTTTTTATGTATTATCTTATTTTCACAACACATACATACAGGTGATATCTTTCCCAGTTTACTGATGAGGAAATTGAGGCTCAGAGTAGCAGATACCTACCCAAGTTCATACAATTTATTAAGTGGTATAGCGAGGATCTGAAACAAGTCAATTTGACCACAAATAGACTCCCTGATTAAAGAGGCTCCCTGTGGCCTGTATGACGTTGTCTAGGGATGATGATATACTTTTCACTGAGTTGTTGAGAGGATAAAAAGTTTGTATACATGAAAGTATTTAAAAATATAAAGCATTGCAAAGTAATGTTTAAAATTTTTTTAAAAAGTATGTATGTATGTGTACATGTATGTATATGTATATATATTGTTTGGGGAAACATTACAGAATTAATAGTAAAGTCTTTAAACATCGTGCACTATAGACACAAGTCGGGAATTTTTTTGTTTCCCCAACATATTGCTCTATCACCACTCCAAGACCTGCCTACTTCTCTCTAAAACTCTGTGTTAGTTACAAGTTTCCATTAATCAAGTGTGGCTCGGGCCAGACCCACAGCAGAGTCATTTCAGCTTATTCTTTCCTATTGTAGACTTTCAATATGCACTCAGTCCATTCTCCCAAATGTAGCAGGGAATCAACACCTTGTGATACAGAAGCATCCAGAATTTTTTCTTGTAATTGTTCAGAAAACATCATGAAACATGGGGCCTATTCCCAGAATTGGAGTGATGGAACGCTATCCTGCTGACTAAGCCTTTTAAATAAGCAGAGGATTGGAAAGGTACTGGAAGTTGAAGGCAACTGGATAATATAATGTTAGGGAACTGAATCAGGCATGGGCAAACAGTTTTAACTTCTTTATCCTGTTTTTATAATGGTAGTATTTATGGTTTTCCTAACAAGGAAGAACAAGGAATTCTAAGGGGAAGCTTGGTTGGAGGACAGATCTTAGGGGGAGCTTTTAGGTTTACTAGCCTAATTACTTACAGAAATATTTATAAACTATCATTTTAGAATTATTACCTTTTAACTTTTATTCTTAAAACAGAACCAAAGAAAAAGCATTGCTTAATGAATATAATTTCTAGCCATATTGATAAAAACAATTTCAAATTAGTTTACTCAGTGAATTCATTTAAGATATTGGTAATTGAGATTAGTACCGTTAATGGCAGGAATAAACAAAAACATATAATAATAAAGGATGATAAAAAGACATCTGCAAGTAAAGTTTATTTCTAAATGCCATCTTCTTTAGGGAATAGGCAAATTAAGAAATGTTCAGAGAAAGGTAAATGTGTTGTGTACGAACATTCTTCTATGCACTTTATAAGTTCCAAAGTTTCAAAATCAACAGATTGCTACTAACATCCCTATTTTTGAAGGCGTACTTGAAAACATGTAACTAGATAAGGATATTATCTGATATAAGCAAGATACTAAAAAGTCTTTTTTAGCTACATGATAGAGTTTTGGTCCTAAAGTCAGCATATAAGACAAAAATCTCTTAGGATGATACAACATTGGAAACCACCATACCATCTATTATGAAATGCAATAGTTTCTTTGTCAGCATTGAAAGGATCACTGTATCTTGGTATATCTTTATAAGCATGTGGTGTAAAACATTAAGAATTAATAAAAGTAAAGGATATATAGTCATTGTATAATTCTTTCAACTTCTTGAAAGTTAGAAAATTTTCAAAATACATTAGGGAAAAGAATATCTGTAAACCCTAGATCCACACTAAATGTGGTGAGAAGTTTGCACAGTGAAAAAATGAGCTGTGAGAGAAGCAGTCACATTTTCCACATTTTGCTCCAAGGCATATCCTCATTGCATGGAGAGGGCAGAATCATCCTCAATGTTGAAAGCCAGTGCTTTATCTAATCTTAGTGCAAGCCAGATGGGGATATTATAAAAAAGTAACATTTCTGGATCAGCCTTTTCTAAGTCATAAGGAAATATGGTTTCCGCTAGTATAACATTAGGAATGAGAGATATAGGACCAAACGCTTAAGATTTTGAAAGGCGTTGACTGTAGTAGAGGACATGGGTAGAAGTGTAATGAGACTTGACTGAATTTAGAAAGAAGCTAATATAGTATCTTAAAATTAGAAGAAAAAAAAATTGATGTCCTAAGCAATTAAAGGGATAGGAGATATCTCTTTTAATTTGTTGGAAATGCCCTATCTCTTGATTGTGGTAGTAGTCACAGAACTATACATTAGGCAAAACCCATCAATTGTACATTTAAAAATTAGTGAATTTTGCTGTATGTAAATGATACCTCCATAAAGGTGATTATAAAAATAAACTCTAAGCAGTGAACAATTATAATTGCTAAGGGAACTGCAACTACACCATTCTATTTACAGGACACTGCAAAAGAAATTAACTCATTCTTAATTTTGTATAAAAGAATATAACATCATCTGAATATATTTAGATATGGTATTTTAATGCCTGCTAGTACTGAAGCCATGTTCAGTGTAAACATGCTACTGTGGAGTAAGAAGGTAAAGTAGCTGTATTTTTTATATTCCTTTGACAGAACAGTTAAAAATCATGACACTGTTTTCTTCCTCCTTTAGCCCTGGAATGAGACCAGATGTAAGCTCTCCTCCGTCCAGCTCATCAACAGCAACGGGACCACCTCCCAAACTCTGCCTAGTGTGCTCTGATGAAGCTTCAGGATGTCATTATGGGGTCCTGACTTGTGGAAGCTGTAAAGTATTCTTCAAAAGAGCAGTGGAAGGTAGTGTGTGTTTTGAAGAGTTATTTTTCCTCTATTTGGTTCCTAGTTCTCAAAGTAGGCTTTGAGAGTCCTATTATATGCAAAACTCATTAAGTCTAGAAATCAGTAAAGTAGGGAGAACCTTGATACTCCTCCATTCTTGGGTGGGAAGGACATGTTTTTTAAAAAAACAGCAAAAGCAGAACTAGGAAAAATAGAAAATTACATATTGAAGGGAGAGAGTTTAGTCAGAGAGTAGAAAATAACACTGTGATGAAGTGTTATATGAAATGATGACGTCAAGTTTGGGCAATAGATTAATGCTCATTTTATTGGAATCATGGATTTTAACCCCCATAAAACTAGTTGGTTTCAAAGCCACCAACTATACAAAACTGTTGTATAGTTGTTGAAAAATGTTACAAAAATGAGAAACGCGAGAATTGAGGGGGAAAGGCATTCATTTCATTAAATTGTTTTTTTCTTTCTTTCTGTTGAACCAGTGCACTATGCTAATGATATAAATACAAATTAAGACTTGATCCTGGCCCTCTGAGAGGTTACAGTCTACTGAAGTGAAAGATGAGTTAATAATTACAAGGTACAGAGATTATAATATAGAGAAGGGAATGATAAACTCTGCCTGAGGAGGTAAGGGAAGAAGCATATTTTAAAAAGGTGATTTCACTATATGAATATTATATTAATATAAGCCTTACCACTCTTATGAAATAACTCAGAAGTTCAGCCTGCTGACAGAGACAATAGCATTATATCCCTCAAAAAGGAGATATTCCTTCCAAATGAATTATTAGAAGTGAATCTTCTTGGGAAAAATAATTATATAATTTAGGTATTTATAAAGCAGTCTTGAAAGTAGTGTAGCTCTATTTTAATTAAGTTATATTAACTTTTAAAGAATGAATAATTATATTATTTGGCTAGTTATGTTTGAAAAGAATAAAAAGCTAATACACCACCACTGCAGACCATGCACCTATGTGTTTAACCTGCTTTAAAATGAAATTCTTATACTTTAGGTAAAACTTAACTGAATATTAGGTATATTCATTTAAAAATGTTTATCATCTAAGTATTTCAATAAAGTATGATGGTTAGATTACATGATTAATAAAGACAGGTTTAAATATGGAACATAGCAAGTAAATAATTTTGCTATTTCCTTCTTTACTTGGATGTTGGTGTTCTCCAAAATCCCTCCCAGCTCTATAGTTTTGTAATCCCTTGATAACCTAACTCACAGCAGTTCTGTTGTTTTTGGGTTGTTTTAGATTTTATTTATTTATTTCTCTCCCCTTCTCCCTCCCTCCCCCCAGTTGTCTGTTCTCTGTGTCTATTTGCTGCATGTTCTTTGTCCGCTTCTGTTGTTGTCAGCGGCACAGGAATCTCTGTTTCTCTTTGTTGCATCGTCTTGTTGTGTCAGCTCTCCATGTGTGCGGCGCCATTCCTGGGCAGGCTGAACTCTCTTTCACGCTGGGCGGCTCTCCTTACGGGATACACTCCTTGCGCGTGGGGCTCCCCTACACGGGGACACCCCTGTGTGGCATGGCACTCCTTGTGCACATCAGCACTATGCGTGGGCTAGCTCCACACGGGTCAAGGAGGCCCGGGGTTTGAACCGCGGACCTCCCATGTGGTAGACGGATGCCCTAACCACTGGGCCAAGTCCGTTTCCCAGTTCTGTTTTTTTGTAAGGCATTCCCAAACAACCTTCTCTTGTTTGGAGAGGGGAATCCTGAAGTCAAAGCCCAAAAATTTTAAGGGAAGAAAATTTTCAGAAAAACTATCTAGACATGATGGAAATATGCTTTAAGGCTCAGATACATATTTTGGAACATTTCCTTCAACAATTACAAAAGAGACAGGTTGTATGCTTTGCATCATATACTTAATATTCCGGTTTTAGCACCTGCTACTTATTATGTTATCCTCCAAAAGTAGCACAGTACAATAAATACCTAAATATGTAGCAATTCTTAGGAAATCTGAAGTTTTATTTATGTACTTTCTAAGCAACCCAGACTAAAAATGGATATTTTAGAATTTTTGATTCAGTATACTGGGAGTAATCTCTCTGCACCCAGAAAAGAATTGTTGCTACATTTATTTCGATATATACCAGAACAATAATAGGTTTTTCTTTTTAACCTGGGTCCCTGTTTCTTATTTTCCTTTTGCCTAAAAGTGCTTCTGATTTTTGTTGGCAGGTCATAATGGAAATAGGCATCAGCTACCCTTAATTTACCTTGTACAAGTACTATGGTTTATATGTCATACCATTTTATTAATGGCTCTGTGAACTTTCAGATGACAATATGATTTGCACGTGATATACAAGGAAACGGGGGACAAAAAGTTTAAGTGGTAGAACTGGGATTCAAACATATCTCTTCCCAAAATCCAAGCGCATAATCTTAAAGCTACACTGACTCCTTTAGAAGTATATGATAAACTTTTATGACCTGGCAGTTTATAATCTAATTAGGTACTGGAATGAAATTAATCAAAAGGGAATTTACTAATAGCTAACATTTATTGAGGGTTTACAATATGCTGGGTAATGTACCAAGAACCTTCCATGCAATTAACTCTAATCCTTGTAGAAGCCCAGCAAGATAGGTCTACTTTTTTCCATTTACAAATGGGGAAATAGAGACTCAGAAAAGTTAATAAATATTACTAGATCACATAGCTAGGAAACAGAGCTGGAATTCAGATCAGGGGTTCCCTGGCACCCTATCAATGCACTTAACACTGTACCAAACTGCTCCTGAGAGCAGGAAAAGAAAGAAACTCAAGCTGACAGAGTTCATGTTTGATCCTTAGGTACTTCAAAAAGAGTATACAACTTATAGAAGACCCAAGAACAGGCCCTCTGCACCAATGCCCATTTCCTATACCACTTTCATGATCTTGATCATACCCATACATCAACTGTCTGATGAATATTTTTTGTGGTCACTTTTTTAACATTTAAATTTGTTTAAAGAGAAAACTTTACTCTCCCTATTGTATTAGCAATATATTGCTGTGTAACAAATTATCCCCCAAATTAGTGGCTTAATATAACAAACATTTATTATTTCATTCAATTTCTGAGTGTCGGGAATCTAGGAGCAGCTCAGTAGGGGTGGTCCTGGCTCAGGGACTCTTTCAGAAGTTTGCATTCAGGCTGCTGGTGGAGATTGGCTGCCATTATCTGAAGGCTTCACTGGGGCTGGATGATCTACTTCCACTCTCATTCACATGGCTTTTGGCAGGAGGCTTCAGCTCATTACCATGTGGGCCTTTGCTAGGACTTCTCTTGACATAGCAACTGTCTTCTCCCAAAACAAATGATCTGAGAGAGGTTGTGACACAACCGTAATGTCTTTTATAGCCTAGCTTCAGATTGATATACCACCACTTCTGTCATACTGTGTTGGTCATGAAGATGATTCCTGGTATAATACACTAAATTATGAAAACCATGAGGAAGGGATCATTGGGGGGTGGGGTGAGATAGTAGAGGATAGTTAACACACCTAAATAGAAAACCAGATGCATGCACTAAATGCAGTGTAAACAAAACTATGTTAAGAAATTACAACTGGCCTGAAGGCTCTTTACCTGACAACTATTCTGTATTAGGGAATTTACCAAGAGGTATAAAACGTAGGAACTCCAAACTGAGATGTCATCTTATCAAAAGGATCAAAAGGGAGTGGCTATTAGTGGTACATGTCCATTCCTTGTGAAATAGTGACCACTAGTTAGAACTCCTCGTTTTATAGATAAGGAGCAAACAGCCTACCCAACTTCATACTTAACCAGATATGACTAATTTTAATTTATGAAGGTACAATGCATCTGATCCTGCAGCTTAGATTCTTAGTTGTAGTCAAGACATACCTGGGATAAAGAAATTGCTATTAGTATAACATGCACACTCTGAAGGCAAGCAGTGGAATTTTTCTGTTTTTACCAATAAGTAATTTTTTTTCAATTGTCTATCCCAGTAACAGCAGTACAATGATTTAGGAATTTATGGGGTAAACTTCTTTGTATTATAACTGCTACAACTAGGGATATATCTGTTGTTTCTGCTTTCTCTTTATAGAGGATAGAGTTATTGGGTTAGTGCTTCTATTCTGCATCCCAGTAATGAAACTAGGAAGCTTACAAAATACAGAAGGGAATTGAAACAGCTGGTACAGACATTTGGCATGGGAGATCAGCTTTGAAACAAAGCTGGATTGTATTCCCATTATGCCTTTGTGGCCTACTCCTCACAGTCAGAGAATTGAGCCTGATATAGTTAGCCATCTACCCAAAACCAGTATTTAACAGCACTGTGATTAATCATATTAGGAAGAAGGAATAGTTTGCATCCAAATCAAGTCTTACGTTGGCCTATGCATAGAAGATCTTTTCCCAGAAATCAGAACTAGATATATTCATCCTAGTAAATTGATAATTGTAATTTTTCTCTTTTCTTTGATTATGATTTATTCTTGAGAACTGTCCTACAGATTCTTGTCAGGTCCTTCCCATCCAGTGTAAGGTACATGAATACTTAGGATCTAGTGAAATCTGTTTAGACAATGGCGGTGCTGTATAGGAGACTCCAGTTTTTGTCAGGCCCAACAGATCCTCAGATAGTTTTCTTCAACAATCAGTAAACAAATTAAAAGAAGACTATGAGAATGTGCATTTGGGCACAAGACTTTAGTCTTTTCCTTTTAAATTATCCTTGAAAATGTCTGCCAGGAGAGAACTCAATTCTATCCCTTAACACCTTATTTAACACTGGTTACCAGAAGATTTTAGACAGTAATTGTCTTTAAATTTATATTTGGGGTCAGTGGTGAATTCAGATATTCTTATATTGTAAAAGCATGTGAAATAATGCACAGAACTCTGTAAGGGCTATATATATACAATAGTTACAGTAGTCTAGTTTGCCAGGTCTGTGATTCACCTAAAATAAGTTTCTCACAATATTAACATGCAAGATTAAATATTGCTGTTATTACTTCATTTAAAATTAGGAAGGAGAGCAAAGAACTTTTAAAGCAGTTAACTCTTTCTTTAGTCATAATAAAATAGTGGTAACAGATGACTGTTAACTTATTTTAAAAAGAACTGTTTAAAGCAAAAGTAATTACAAAAAAAAGTGGTTGCATTTGGTGAGTAGTGACTGGAAAGAGACTAAGAGAGGATTATGGAGTACTGTTCTGTTTCTTGATCTGAGAGATAATTACATGGGGATGTTGAGTATGTGAGAACTTATTAGGTGGTACACTTACGATTTGAGCATTTTTCTATATGTATACTTTAGTGAAGTTTTTTTTTTAATGAACTATTTTCAATGTGTTAAGCAGAATAAGAAATTCTTTTTATTTGACCTTCCAACTTTATAATGGGGATAAGGCAAGTACATTGTACCTTCCTTAATCAGTGCCTTTGGGCCTTGACTGTGCGCCACCCAAAACAAAAACAGAAAGAAACTCACCATAAAAATTTCTTTTAAGATCTGTGAAATTTTAATAATGCCTTTATTTTCCATGTAGGACAGCACAATTATCTTTGTGCTGGAAGAAATGATTGTATAATTGATAAAATTCGAAGAAAAAACTGCCCAGCATGCCGCTATCGAAAATGTCTTCAAGCTGGAATGAATCTGGAAGGTAAAGTAAATACCCGACAAGAACTGTTTGTCTCTGCATCATAGAAAAATATACTATTTTACTTTTTAAGATATAAGTAAGCAGATGTCAGAATTAGTAATTACAGTATACAGGTTTATGTTAATGCCCAAGAAAAGCAGAGATTTTTTTTCATGAATGTCATACTGTGCTTGTTTGTCTAAGTTTATTTACTAGTTTTTGTTATAGATACTGCAAATTGTACTATGCTGTAATGAAACTTATGTAATTTGAAAGAACATTATTTTTATATTTTGTATTCCTTTTCTTCAGCTTCAAAACTATTGTCTAGGGTTGGAAGTGTTTCTGTATCAAATACATTTAAATGTCTTTTTTCTGTCATTTACCTTCTAAAAATATGTCTTTTCCTTTGCCATTTTTGTAAATATAGATTTTATTACATATCTTCAGGAGAAAAACTTCTCAAGGAGGTACTGAATAGATTTATTTTATTGAAAGTAAAAAAGAAATCTGAAACCAGTTATAAATTTGAGTTTCATATCCCTGTTTTACATAAGCTGTACAATTAACATTGATCCCATCGTTAAAAATTGCCCTCTGAAAAAAGTTTGGAATTCTGCTCTAGTTGCAAGTTCCATGAAAGCGGTGGGGGGGGGGGGGCAGGCAGTGATCTAAGATGCCATGTGCTTAATAGACAGTGGTGAGAGTAGCACTTACATTCAGCAAGTATTCACCAAAGGGGCAGGTACTAGACATAAAATGGAATAAATAGTGCCTGTTTTAATGGGAGTTTATTGTCTAATTAGCTCGCAGAGTCAGTAACAAAATGGTATGGAGCACCACAGGAGTTAACAGAGCCACAGGAGCAATAGGAGGGTCCCTAACTCTGTCCTGAAAGTCAGGGAAGGCTTCCTAGAAAAAGTAACATTAAATTTTAAATCCAGAAGCCAAGTAGGCATTAGGTAAAAAATAAATTTAAAAAAAAAAGCAGAGACATAATCAGATTTGTGTTTTAGAAAAACTACTTGTACAGAGTGACCAATTAAGCAACTGTAAATTATCTAGATAAGAGATTGTGATTCTTAAGATAGTAGACTAATTCTTGGTACTATCCTAGCACACATTGAAGACTTGCTCTTAAATATAAAGTAGGTTTTTATGGGTGTGGCTGTAATTCCCCAAACCACATATACAACTTTATCTCCTTGCTTCAGAGATACACTTTGTATTACTTAGTAAAAGACAAATGAAATCAGGCAGTCTTCCTCTTATACACAGGCAATTGTAACACAACCAATCCAATTTTTTTCTATGACCAGACTGCTTAAACTTGACAGCAGAGTACTGGTGTGTTAAACAGTGACCTAAATATGAAAGTTACTCTTATAGGCAGCATTAACCAGTGTTGGTGATTAATTGGATTTGGGGGAGTATGAGAGAGAGGGAAAGAGGAGTCAAGAATTATTCTGACCTTGGCTTAATGGATGATGATTTCATTAACTGAGATAAGGGATACAAGAGAAGAAAAGGTTTTAGGAGGGTGGAGGTGATGCATTCACTTTTGGATTTTCAGAATTTGAGATGTCTGTGAGACATTGATTTGGAAGAGATGGAGCCTAGGGAATAGTGATTTGAAAGGCAGATGTGTTGGTTATACTTGAAACTTGGAAGGGGAATGATAGTGACATTGCTCATTGAAAAAGGGGAGGGGAAGGAAACAAAATTTTAATATTTAAAAGACAGTTTGGGGGAAACGGACTTGGCCCAGTGGTTAGGGCATCCGTCTACCACATGGGAGATCCACGGTTCAAACCCCGGGCCTCCTTGACCCGTGTGGAGCTGGCCCATGCGCAGTGCTGATGCGTGCAAGGAGTGCCGCACCCCGCAGGGGTGTCCCCAGCGTAGGGGAGGCCCACGCGCAAGGAGTCCGCCCCATAAGGAGAGCCGGGCAGCACGAAAGAAAGTGCAGCCTGCCCAGGAATGGCGCCGCCCACACTTCCCGTGCCGCTGACGACAACAGAAGTGGACAAAGAAACAAGACGCAGCAAATAGACAGAGAGAGCAGACAACTGGGGGAGGGGGGGAATGAAATAAATAAATAAATCTTTAAAAAATAAAAATAAAAAAATTTTAAAAATTTAAAAAAAAAGACAGTTTGGTGTAGCAGATCAGTTGTTGAGTGGGGATGGGAAGAAAAAGAATTAAAAAACGATAGTTTTGCCCATCTTTTTGTAGATGTTACGAAAGCTACGAAGATAAATTACAATTCATATACAAGTGCACTTTCAATGCCACAAGGATATTTTGTTGTTGTTCTAAAATCAAGACGGTTATTCCTGACTTTCTTAGGTACCAGATCTCTGCCTAGATTTTACCCAGTTTCATTTTGCTACCTTCTAATCTCTAAACTGTGTAATATACTTTGACCACTTATTATGGATAAATATATAAAATTAAGTCAAATCCATGTTTAGTGATTGGCTCTCCAGCTCCAATTTTTCTACTTTTCATATTTAGTAATAGTTTGCTCAAAGCACAAACCCAAATAAAATTCTATCATATCACTAATACTCTACAGTGAAGTTAACTTGCTCAGTAACATTTTTAGGTGCTTTCCCAAATACATATCAGGTTTACTTAGCTCTTTGGAGTTTTAAACATGTAATACTTCTCTGAGCAATTCTTCCCCTGTCCAAAGGTTAAGGGAATTCTTTATTCAAAAGAAATAAGCTATATCAATACCTAAGTAGTGATTATAAAGGACCAAGTTACTAAATTTATCCAATTTCTTCCCTCTCTTACAAACAAATAACAACAGTTGTGCCTTTTTGCCCATACCTCACTAAAAGAAGACCAGGCACTGATAATTTTTCTCTATTATCATCAAGCATGCCATCAATGTCATTTCTAATTGGGTCTTTTGTTAAGTCTGTCAGAATTTGTTTTGTTTTGTTTTGTTTTGGAATAAGGAAGATTTAAACATACAAATTAATCTGGCCTGAGTTCTCAAAATATTGTATTTATAAAAACATACTGTTTGCTTTTATAAATTGTCAATATAGAGAATAGAGGGCAAACTAGCATTTGTCAAGAGCTACTACAGGGAAGCGGACTTGGCCCAATGGATAGGGTGTCCGTCTACCACATGGGAGGTCCGCAGTTCAAACCCCGGGCCTCCTGGACCCGTGTGGAGCTGGCCCATGCACAGTGCTTATGCGCTCAAAGAGTGCTGTGCCACGCAGGGGTGTCCCTCACGTAAGGGAGCCCAATGCACAAGGAGTGTGCCCCATAACGAGAGCCACCCAGCGCGAAAGAAAGTGCAGCCTTCCCAAGAATGGCGCCGCACACACGGAGAACTGACATAGCAAGATGACGCAACTAAAAGAAACACAAATTCCTGGTGCCGCTGATAAGGATAGAAGTGGTCACAGAAGAACACACAGTAAATGGACAGAGAGAGGAGACAGCTGGGGGGGGAGGGGAGAAAAATAAATAAAAAATAAATCTTTAAAAAAGAGCTACTATATCCTAGTCTTTGATATACCTTCTTTTATTCAAAGTGGTTATTTTTAGATACTCTCTTTGAATTAGAAACACCTTGGAGTAGGTCCAAGACTAACCTTATTATCTACTCTTTTACTACAAAGCAGAACAAAGTTCTAATTTGTCTTTTTTTTTTAAGATTTATTTTTTTTATCCACCCCCCGCCTCACCACTTGCTTGCTGTCTGCTCTCTGTGTCCATTTGCTGCACATTCTTCTGTGTCTACTTGTCTCCCCTTTGTTGTATCATCTTGCTGCGCCAGCTCTCCACGCTTCCCAGATGCAGGCCATCAGCTCTCTGTGGGGCACGGACCAGCTTGCCTTCACAAGGAGGCCCCAGGACCAGAACCCAGGGCCTCTCATATGGTAGATGGGAGCCCTATCACTTGAGCCACATCTGCTTCCCTCTAATTTTTCATTTAATAATATATTAAAATTAGGTATTAGGTGGCACATATCATATGGTTGATAATCTAATTCTACCTGTAGACAAACTGAAAGAAACATTTTAAAAATCCAGGTTTACAGGGTTTGGGGCTAGGAGTGGGTAGAGGGAAGGTTAGTATAAAAGCCTCATTTTACTCTGAATCATCCCAGTATACATAGAAAACCTTTTTTTGGAGTAGGCAGCCCATATACTTAGGAACAATAGAGGAGAGCCTTGTTGTTCACACTTATTTTCTTTAACAATCTTTAGAATTATTCTCTCATTCATTAGAGGGTTTCCCCTAAGTCAAGCAATTTCAAAGGTATCACCAGAGTAATTTTTCAGAAGCAGTGATTAGCTCTATGTGAGCCCATTTGTCTCCATGAATGTAACTTAGTACTGCAGGTACTATATTTTGATACTGTTGCCCCATACCAAGTAAATCCAAGAGTCCAAGAGTTATTTTAAGCAGCCCTCTTCACTTGTTTGAAGTGCCTGGTATTTGAGTACAGACAAATTTTTTAAACGATGATCCTAAATGTTTTTTGTGGGTTTTTTTTGAAGATTTTTTTTTTATTTCTCTACCCTTCCCCACCCCACCCCCCACCCCCGTTGTCTGCTCTCTGTGCCCATTTGCTGTGTGTTCTTCTGTGTCCGCTTGCATTCTTGTCAAACAGCACTGGGAATCTTTGTCTTTGTTGCATCATTTTGCTGCATCCATTCTCCATGTGTACAGCGCCATTCCTGGGTGGGCTGCGCTTTTTTCACACAGGGTGGCTCTCCTTGCAGGGCACCCTTGTGCATGGGGCACCCCTACGTGGGGGGCACCCCTGCTTGCCCATGGCAGCATTTTACATGGGCCAGCTCACCACATGGGCCAGAAGGCCCTGGGTATCGAACCCTGGTCCTCCTGTATAGTAGGCAGACACTCTGTCAGTTGAGCTACATCCCGCTTCCCCTAAATGTTTTGTACTCATTCAAGCTGTATTGTAATCATTCCAAAGTACAGCTTTATTTTGGGTATAAAAGTCAAATGAAACTTATGGACAAGTAGCGTTATAGCATTACCAGATTTCTTACCTAATATTTTTAACTAAGTTTTAAACTAAATAAGATTTCTTCAAAGATTTATCTATCACAGAGTCATGAGTACTTCTGTAATGATCAAAAATTGACTAATCTGTTGTAAGCCTTGTGTACAGTAAAATTTGGTTAAATTGTTTACAAATAGCAATTGCTTAACTAATTCAGGTAACAACTCCTTGCTGAAGATATTTTAAAAATGTATTAGTATACTTTCTTGTTGAGTTCACTAGCATTTTGTGAGCTATATTCAGAAGCATCAGCTCTCTCATATAAGAATACAGATAAATGGTGAAAATTAAACAGCTTTATACTAATTCACAGAAAAAGATTTTTTTAAATTCCTCCAAACAGTTTGTCATTATCCATTCCTCTCTGTTCTAATGTGAGTGTAGGAATACACATTCTAAACAATTTAAAGTTATGGTTATTTGAGGTTTTCAGTATACTGTTTCAATGTATGGATTTGTGACACGAATGTCAACAAACTACTTGCCATCAATTTGAAATCTGGGTTTCAGTGAACAATCTTTACTTGTTTAAAGGGATTCCTTAAGTATAGGAGCTCTTTCTTTTTTATATTTGATGACTCCTACACAAGGTTGTACCATCTGATTTTAAAACAATCTAAAACCTTAGGCTCCTTCAAGTTGAGGTAATGATAGTTCTTCTATAGCACTTACCATGTGCCAAGAATTCTTCTAAGCATTTTAGATGTTTTAATTGACTTAGTCCTTACAACAACCCTGTAAAGTAGGTACTAATATCCTCATTTTTCAGGAAAAGAAACCTAGCACAGGGAGATTAAATAACTTTCACAGGCTACTAAATGGCAGAGCCAAAATTTAAACCCAAACATGCTGGTTATGAAATTGAGCTTTTTACTTACTATAACATACTGTGTCTCCAATAGAGCATGTAAAATAAATTAAGGTCTATCAAGGTCCTTGAAATGTTGATTAAAAATTCTTTAACTTTTTAATGCCACATTCAGCACAAAACACAATAAGAACTGAACCATTCTATTTAATGTAAATGACGGGCTTTTATTTTCCTTTCTAACATTTGGACAGTGAGATATAGTTCCCCTTGCTACATCTAGTCCATCCTCCACAAACTATTTATATTGTCATTTTAGAGATAGAGAATCTACTAATTATTTTTAAAGGTGACTGTCAGGGAAGCGGACTTGGCTCAATAGATAGAGCATCCGCCTACCACATGGGAGGTCTGTGGTTCAAACCCAGGACCTTCTTGACCCATGTGGAGCTGGTCCACACGCAGTGCTGATGTGCACAAGAGTGCCCTGCCATGCAGGGGTTTCCCCCACGTAGGGGAGCCCCACACGCAAGGAGAGCCACCCAGTGCAAAAAAAAGTGCAGCCTGCCCAGGAGTGGTGCCGCACACACGGAGAGCTGATGCAGCAAGGTGACGCAACAAAATGAGACACAGATTCCTGGTGCCGCTGACAAGAATAGAAGCGGACACAGAAGAACACACAGCGAATGGACACAGAGAGCAGACAACTGGGGGGGGGGGGGATATAAGTAAATAAATAAATCTTTAAAAAATAATAAAAAATAAAGGTGACTGGCATATAATTTTTCCCTTAGCAAAATGATTTGCAGCCCTGGTAATTGAGGCAGCTACAATTCTTTTTTCATACAAATCATATTCCCTACCCTTCCTTAGAGTTCTGAATACTTCTCTTTAAAAATTTTCTTTATGAAAGGGACATTTTCCATTGATAGTCTATGTAAAACAATATAAAGTTTTTCTCTTTATCTCCCAAATGTTTTCAGTCCCAAGTATAGTATTCAGCATTTAAAGATAAAAAGTGGAATTTTTTTTTTCTTTCAGCATGTGAGCTGCATGTCATTTTCCTACCTTGATAACAAAGAAGCTTTGTACAAATCTATCCATAGTATAGCTCTCTTCATTATATATACTACCATAATTTAGATGAATCTTAAAACTGCAATTTCTAGTCAGGTATTACAAGCTTAGATTCTTTCTTTCAATTTATAGAAAAGATAATTTGTTTAATATAACCAATGAAAATTTCTACTTTGGAGTCAAACTGAGACCGGAATTAATTCATGGAAGAATAAATGGAAGTAATTTGTTAGACTGTTTTAACATAGTGCTGTAAGACATTTTTGTGTAAGGTATAACTAATGAAGAAGTATCTGGTTTATCTGTAAAGGAAATTAATAGAATGGATTCCTGTTAAACCTAGTTTTAAGAAAAAAAATTTTTTCTTCTCTTTCAGTCTGAATAATTTCAGAAATTAAAAATGACTCTTGAATAAACTGCAACCCAGGCTTTTCTAATACAATTCATTTGTATATATATATTTTAATACCCACAGCTCGAAAAACAAAGAAAAAAATAAAAGGAATTCAGCAGGCCACCACAGGAGTCTCACAAGAAACTTCTGAAAATTCTGTTAACAAAACAATAGTTCCTGCAACATTACCACAACTTACCCCTACTCTGGTATCACTATTGGAAGTTATCGAACCTGAAGTGTTATATTCAGGATATGATAGCTCTGTTCCAGATTCGACTTGGCGGATCATGACCACACTCAACATGTTAGGTGGGCGGCAAGTGATTGCAGCAGTGAAATGGGCAAAAGCAATACCAGGTAAGATGCCAAGGATGAAAAGCTATGGTACAAAGCTTTTTATTTTCTTAACTCTCTGGCTCTTTACCATCCTGTTCCCATAGAGTGCCTTATTTTTCTTACCCAGTTCTGGGGATTAAGTAGGGGAAAGTCAGGGGAATATGGCAGGGTGCAGAATGAATAATTACACTTTTACACTGCTCCTTACTTTTCAGATTATTACCTAGAGAAGAGTAATTCCAGATAGAAGGATGACATAACATCAGAACTAGAGTTAGGGGACTTACTCAAAATTCCTTTTACACTGAAGTCTAGATGAAGAAAGTGTGTAATATTCCTAGGAATTCAGTTTGTTATTTATAATCGGTAAAAATCAGATAGGTTGATACTTTGTCAAAATACACTAAAGTAAAAGTATATTAATTGCATCAAATGAAAATTATGCATATTTAATGTAAATTTTAATCAATTTTTAAGATAATTTTAAAGAAAAGTTTCTCTATTAGAACTTGATGTGGGATAGCAGAGGTCAATGTTAGTATCAATCCTAACTTCACAGTAAAAGAAAAAGGGGAATTGACAAGCTTATGTTCATACAAATAGGGACAAAACAAGAATGAAGTAACCTGACCTCCTGTCATAGTTCTTCCATCAGGAAGCAAAGAAGTATGAATAGCATGGAAAATTTTTTTTATTTAAATTCATTGATTAAGTAATGTTCTAAGCCAGGAATGTCATCTTTCTAATTAGTTCATGTTTACTCAAATAGAGTGACCAGTTTTTGCCACCTTTTGCTTGAGTTTTCTTATATTGAATGCTGTTAAAAAGCACTGAGGACTTAGGACACAATGTGTCAGGTGATAAAAGAAAACTGCCCACTTAATGCTTCATTTCCTCTATTTGTTAGTGGTCCCCCAAAACAAGGCTAATTGACATCAGGTCTATCATCTTCTCTTCAGCAACTATAGTGTCTCCTCATACTTTTATTTCTCCTAATTTAGGATTCAGGAACTTACATCTGGATGACCAAATGACCCTACTGCAGTACTCATGGATGTTCCTCATGGCATTTGCCCTGGGGTGGAGATCATATAGACAAGCAAATGGAAACTTGCTGTGGTTTGCTCCTGATCTGATTCTTAATGAGTAAGTCATATGTGAGCCATTTTTCCTGTATTCAAAGGCTACTTTTAATCAGCTGATACTTTTCTTATGGACTATTACTATGATAATTCAGGACTGAATCAATCCTATTAGGTATCTTGGAACTGGGCAAACTTGACAATTGTTGCAATGCTTAGGGTGGCCAACTGTTACACAGAGCAAATGTACATGGGATATATTTAAGAATATTATTTAAACAGTGGGCATCTCTGGCATCAGTAAAGTCTGTGGCAAGTAACAAGGGATGTTATTGTAGTATTGTTTCAATTATATAACCCTATTCCAGGAAGAAAAAGCATGATAAAACTCATACTGCTCTCACTTTTAGTGGGACTGTTACAGATGAGGACATCTAGGCTGAGGAGATAGGAAATGCAGACCTAGGTACAAGAGGTATCTCTTTGCATGGCAAGGCTGGCTCATTGTTATGACTCAAAAAGAATATTGGAACAGTTTTTTTTTTTTTTTTCAATTGGGAGAGAAGCAACCAAATCTTAAGATTTTATAAGTTAACTGGGCTCCCACCCTCTGGGCCTATACTTCTATCTATGAAATATTTCAGGTGTCCATTCCCCCTTACCTTGGTGCAGTTGTTTCCTAACTAGTTCTCTGCTTCCAGTAATTCAACACATTAGCAATTTTTTTCTTCTTAAAGCACAATTCTGATGACATCACAACTCACCAACACATAGATGTCTTCAGTATCTCCTCACTCACCACACAGTGTGTACTCAGAATGGTATTTCCAGCTTTCCAGAACTTGGCTCCCACTCAGTTTAGCTATTCCTCAACCATCCCTTCAGCTCATGATGTCAACATTATCAGAGATGGCCTCTCTGTTATATATTCCTAGCTCTTACCACCTTCTACTTGAGTTACTACTGTTGGTAACCATCATTTATCTCGTTAATTAGAATGTAATTCATACATATTCACATACACACACACTAATATACCTGTGGTCTTGGCAGAGTAATAGAGGAGATGTGGGTTTGTACAGAAGAAAACAACAAGGATTTCCTTAATTGTGAGCTCTGGGTGCTATTGATAAAAATTCCTCACAAAATAACGAAATCTTAAACCACATAAATAGAATAATAGTCCCAATGTAATCTATGTGAGTCAGTCCATCATTAGTAGTTTGTGTTCAGAACTGGATGCCACATTAAGAGTAACACTCCACAACCTGGAATGTGTCTAGGATGTCAAGGTGTTTGGAAATTAACACTTACTGATGAAGAAGGAATGTTTTAAGAGATACAGAGACCTGAAATAGATGATACCCTGAAGAAAGATTCTGTGAAGATATAGTGAACATTCTCTATTGGGTGTGCCAGACCCAACACCAGCATTTATTTGAGCTGAGTGTTAGATGGGGGTGCTTGCTTACCTTATGAAGTAGGAAGCTTCCTTTATTGTGTTTAGTAAGGACCGGATGATACTAGCCCCATATATTTCCAAAGAGATTCTTAGGCATTGTGCAAGAAGCCACAGGTAGTGGGAAGGATTCTAGAGCCAAGATACTCCTTCCTTATACTTCCACTAGGTAATCCAGGGCAACATATCTTGCAGGATAAATGGGAATTATCTAAAGGAGAAATTTCAGGTTTCCCTTCTCATAGGCAAGTTGAGTTAAAATTAGTGGTGTATCTTCATGAGTGATGCTTATCTTCCAGTAGAGTATTCATTCATTGATATTTGAATAATTAATAAATTCCAGGTACTCTTTTAGGAGCTTAGGATATAATAGTGGACACAATCGATGAGGACTCTGCTAATATTCTGATGGGGGAAGTCAAACAAATAAATGACCAAAATTGTTTCAGAAAGTCATGATACAGTGGTACATGGGGGAAAGGGGAGAGGAGGTAGCAGTTTATATTTAGACCATAGAAGGCTTCTCTAAGGAGCTGAACACTAAATGACACAAAATAGCAAGCAATGTGAAGGGGTAAGGCACTCCAGTGTAAAGCCTGGAAACAAATTTAGCATGTTTCTGAGAAACTGAGAGAAGGCTACTGAGGATACAATGTGAGTTTAGAAACCGGGACAGAGGCCAAGTCAAGCAGAATTGGTTAGACCAAGATACAGAGTTTAGATTTTATTCTGGGAGCAAGAAGAAGCCAGTGGATGGTTTCAAACAGAGGATAACACTATGAAGAATGGATTAGACAAAGAAGAAGAAAGAAAAAAAATGGATTAGAGGAGAACAACAAATATTTATCACACTCTAAGACAGACAAGGTTCCCACCCTCAAGTTGCTTACATTTCAGTAGGGAAGAGGCAGATAAGCATCAAATAAATAAAATAATTTCAGATTGTGTTAGAGTTTTTACTAGAGAGAAGTCTACTTCAGGTGACTAATGGCTTCTTGGAGGAGGTGTCATTTGAGAGGAGAAGGAGCAGGCTTCATAGTGAGAAGCAATGTGACAAGAGGCACATGAAACAGATATGCTGTAATCAACTACCTTTATTCCAGGAAGGGATTATATCTCAGCCCTCAGCAAGTAGGTATTGCCATGTGCTAGGCCAGACTGTACCGCCACACGGGGTATCTGTATCAGGGCAGGAAGTCATCTTAACTATTCCCAAAAAGAGGATTGTTTAAACTACCCCATCACAATTTAATCAAGTTTAAGGTGTTTGATTCAACTTTAAATGAATTGGTAAATATGTTTAGCTTACATGTAAACTTAGATATTTATAATCTCTAACTACTTGTTGCTCTTTTCAGAACCCAACCATGTTCATTTAAAAACATCATGTTGGCATTATTTATTGTTTACAGTGACTTTCTAAAAAGCAATTTGAAGTCATCTGATTGGGATTAAAACCATGAACAGAGATTTATATGAAACACTGACTTACCCTTCTCTTTTATAAAATTAAAGTAATTAATTTAGGGTTTTTATTATTAGGGCACTCAAATTTAGAGTTAAGCAGGTAAAACCCAATCGTGATATACTTTTACATGAAGTAGAAATTTTTTCTTAACAAAATTACGTTAGTTTATTTTTTATTAGAGGATATGGATAGACGAGTGATTTTTTGAGATTTCAGCTAGTTAATTAATTTTAAATTGTAACTCAGTATTCAACTTTATTGAAGGATAGGTGGTTTAAGAGAAAAATAAGTGCATTTGTCTTTATGCTGCTGTGTATGAGATGACCCTCTGTATAGCTATAAAAGTATCACACATGGTTTTCTTTAGAACTGAATGTTAAATACACACACACACACACCTTTATTTCCAAGTAGGTAGAATCTAAAACTGTTTTGTTTAATTGGCCATAATCAAATGATACCATAAAACCTTGACTTAACCAAGTAATGGGTAATAAATTCTGTAGGAATAAGTTCTAACACTTAACTAAATAAATACATGTCAGGCATGAAGGAAAATTACTTTCTCTAGTGTAAAATTAGACTTCTCTTTAGATGCTTGAGACCCACAAACAAATTTAAGGAAAGTTTTCTATAAGTGTTTCTGTAGACAATTGGCATTAATAGTAATAGTTAGGTTTTTCTTTTTGTGGCCATAATTTTGCAAGACAAAACAAAAAATGTACTTTTTGGGGAACTAGCACTATTTCTTTCTAATTCAAATACTGATATTTGTCTTTCACAGGCAGAGAATGTCTCTACCCTGCATGTATGACCAATGTAAACATATGCTATTTGTTTCCTCTGAGCTACAGAAGCTTCAGGTATCTTATGAAGAGTATCTCTGTATGAAAACCTTACTGCTTCTCTCTTCAGGTTAGTAGAATGTTTACTCCCTTCTAAATATGTCAAAAGCAAGAAATATGAAAGTCTAAAAACATTGATTCTTTCATATACATAGTACTAATAGTTATATCAAGTCTATTGCAGTTTCCTGCTAGTCAGATGACTAAAATTTTCATAAATGTGAAATTTTAGTAAGGCACAGTGAACAATACCAAGATTAATAAGACAAACAGGTGTAGTGGGTATATGAGCTACAAAGGAGTCTCTTTTGACCTGAATTTGTACAGACTTCTTCCTTTCTGTGACTTTTGCTAGCTCCAATATAGAAGAAAATGGAGAAATAAAGCCAACTAAAAAGGATTTTTTTTTTTACATTGTTACTTGGTAAAAATTTTTAGTTTCACAGTGAGTACTACTATGAATAAGTTACAGGAGAAAAGACACATCCTAGAAAAGGTGTGCTTGCTTTACTACTTATTAGGGGATTCATTAATGCAGCATTTGAACTGGAGTGTTGCGCAGAGGTGTTCTATCTAGAAAACAGCAACAAGACTTTATAAAACCATCTTGAAAGTTTAGATATTACTGGGATATAAACTTCAGTGAGATTACTTTCAGCTAGCAAAGACATCATTTACTAAAACTTGAACACTTGTGAAAACTATTAAGTATCTTGTCTATATTAGGGAAAATGTGGCATTTTCCACAACTAATAAAAGAAGACCTGTGAATCAGTATTGTAAACTTTAGGCCATTTTAGTAAAAAATGACATTATGAGATTAGTGTTGGTAAAACAATAAGTTAATGACTGAATACCTCTTTTATATACAAATAAGTAAATTCACAATTTTTTTAATGTCATCATTCCATTAGTAACTGTGGCTTCACAGTTTCCAAAAAATTTTAAACTATGAATGTTGCACATGATTATATTTATTTAACCTCTTCCAAGATACACATCAGTCTACACCAATCTTAATATTTTCTTTCTAGCTTTGCTTTACAAAGTTTTTTTATGTTAATGAACTTGATTATTAATAATATTTCCGTCAAGATGAGAATTTTTCACAAGTCCCAAAAAAAATCCTAAAAGTAAAGACCATTGCCAGAGACTTAAAGGTTACCTATAGCGGTAGTCATGGTGAGCCTGATGTTATTTGAATAAACATCAAGTTAAAGGTCTAATCATGCTTCTAACGGATCACACCAAGGTGACTGTTCAATATCAGTATATAAGCACCTTATTTCTAAAAATAATAGCTTAAATTTTATCCATTAAATGACTTACTGAGCTATATAATTTGTTTCATTATAGATAATAAGATAAATGCACTGAACTAGTATGCACCACATTCTTTTTTGAAATCACAAGGATAAAAGTACATTCCTGAAGATACAGAGCTTGATTCTCATTATTTGCAGTTTCCGTATTTGTGAATTTGCCTACTTGTTAAAATTTATTTGTAACTCCAAAGTCAATATTCACAGTGCTTTTGTGGTCATTTGTGCACATACAAAAGCAGCAAAAATCTTTGCTGCCCAACACACATGTTCCAAGCTGGGGCCAAACAAAGCCATACTTTGTCTTCTTGTTACTGTATAAACAAGTGTCCTTTTTGTGGTATGTTTAGTGCCACATTTTTGCATTTGTTTGCTTTTCCTTAGTGATTTCACTATTTAAAATGGCCCCCAAGTGTAGTTCAAAGTGGAAGGAGGCCTGAGTTACAATGCAGCTGGTTGTAAGTTCATGTTAATGAGTCAACTATATTAAATAGGGTGTCTTTATAATAGAAAAATGCATAAAATGTTGTATACTGATAGGTTATTGAAAATGTTGTGACCAGGTTTGTAGGAAGTTAGCCTTGTACTTTCTTGAGGCGCAGTGGTTCAGTATTCACAGATTCAGTGTTTGCAGCAACTTAATAGAGCATATCTACTGCAAATTGTAAGAACTAACTGTATTATTAGATTCATTTCCAATAGCATGCTGAAATAAGTACCCTAACCTCCAACTAAAAATGCTAGACTAAAATAAATAAATTCCTACTTGTATTGATCAGCTGGAAGAACCCAAAATGGTAAGCTGGACTCTGAAGCCAGCTTTCTCTTTGAGGGTATCTTCAGGACCTGGTAAATTAGTATTTTTAGTTAGTTTTACAAGCAAGGGTTGGAAATAAATCTGTGAAAAAATTAGCCAGAACAGAGCTAAAATGTGTGTGTGTGTGTAAATGAACAAGAAGGTAAGAGATATGATCAAGTTAGTGTAAAACAATGCTTCACAACACTTTTCATGTCATAACAAACATTTTTTTAAAAATCCAGCATTCATATGCATAACACCCCCTAGATAAATAGATGAAACCACTTGTAGCCAGTGGAGACTAGCTTGGCAGGTCATTCTCTTAACACATCAGTGGCCTGTTTGCAGTACAGCAGTTGAGAAAGCGCTGGTCTAGCATAATCATCAGGGATCAAAAATGAAAGGTGAAAGAACAGAGAAAGGCATTATATAAAGAAATAATGACTTGCGAATTTTTCAGAATTGTTAAAAGACACTAAATCCCACATCCAGGAACTTCAATACATTACTTAGGTTCTGGCTAAACAGGAAAGTTAACAAGAAAATTATCAAACAAGCAGGGGAAAAAAAAGAAGATTTTCAAAAGAGAGGCAATCTGGCTGAATAAGCACAATGGGATACTTTTTATTTTTTCCCCAAAATGCTGAGGGAAAAAAACAATTGAAAAGTGAAGGTGGATTTCCTGTTTTGTTCCAGAATGTAATGAGGTTGGAAGCTGGTATTAAAAAACTGAGACTTAATCATAAAATTATAGAAAGTTTCCTTTCCTCAACACGTTAGTGCCACATCAACAGGGCTTCAGTGTAATAATAGTGAATTACTACTGAGACAGCTGCAAAACACAGACTCTATTTAAGAAGTTTTTATGGAAATCCAAAGACAACAGGGGAGAAAAACATAAGGAAACTAGAGCACACAGAAGTTTCTGGCAGCTACAGCAAATGTTATACACAGCCCAGCTCCTACCTAAAAGCTTAATTACTTCAGTTCCTGCTACTAGATGGCTCTACCAACAATGTATTTAGTGATCATAGCATAAAGATAGGTGAAATGAATGACAGTCATGTTATAAGGGACAGGAGGGGAGTGACTGAGAATACTCTTAAGACACATACACTGAACTGAA
The DNA here is from genome assembly GCF_030445035.2 of Dasypus novemcinctus. Classification (NCBI taxonomy): domain Eukaryota; kingdom Metazoa; phylum Chordata; class Mammalia; order Cingulata; family Dasypodidae; genus Dasypus; species Dasypus novemcinctus. Next base: position 151,591,553 of record NC_080674.1, on the reverse strand, counting down.
GTACTAGATTATTATGTGAAAGGTGACTTAGATTCACTTCATGAGATATGTTTGGTTAGAATCAGAGAAGGCAAGAAAAGGGGGATACATTTTTTTTTACTCGAAGAACAGCACAATGAATAGCAAAGTTACAAACATAGTAGATATTAATTCAACTATGTCAATAATCACTTTAAACATGTGTGAGCTAAATACACCAGTTACAAGACAGAGTAGATAAAAAACATATGACCCAACTATATGTTTTGTACAAAAAAAAAAAACTTTAAATATAAAGACACAGATAGGTTAGAAGAAATATAGTGAATAAGCAAATGAGAACATGCTCAACATCATTAGTCATCAGGGAATGCAAACTGAAAAACCACAATGAGAACCACTTTACACCTACTAAAATGGCTGAAATTAAAATGTCAGATAATAACAAGTATTGATAAGGATGTGGAGAAATCAGAACACTCAAGCACTGCTGGAAGGAATGTAAAATTGAAATGATGAGTCATAGAATTACCAAAAATGACCCGGCAGTTCCACTCCCAGGTATATATCCAAGAGAAATGAAAACGTGAGCAAACAATAACTTGTACATAAATGTTGGTAGCAGCATATCCAAATAGTGGAAACAACCCAAATGTCCATTAAGAGACAAATGGATAAATAAAACATGGTGCATCCATACAATGCAATATTATTAGGACATAAAAAAGGAATGAAGTACTGATACATGCTACAGTTTGAGAACATGATGAATGAAAGACGCTAAGATACAAAAGGTCATATATTATTTGATTCTATTGATATGAAATATCCAGAGTTAGGGAAATCTGTAGATACAGAAAGTAGAGAAATAGAGGGATAAAGGACTAATAACCAAAGGGTGTGGAGGTTCTTTTTTGAGGTGATGAAAATGTTCTAAAATTGATGGAATTGACTGTAGAGGTGGTGGCATGGCTCTCTGAATATGTAAAACCACTGAACTATACACTTTAAATGAGTAAATGGTATGCTTATGTGAGTTATATCCCAATATAGCTGTTTTTTTTTTTTTAAAGTAAAGTGGTGGAGAAATATAAATCATGCTAAGAAGGTTGGAATAGCTATATTAATTTCAGGCAAGACAGACTTCTGAGCAAGGAAAATTCTAGGAGATATAGTGGTCAGTTCTCCAAGAAGACACAACAATTTTTAATGTGGATGCATCTAACAACAGAATGTCAAAAAAACCTTTCAGAACTGCAAGAGGAAATAAACAAATCCACTCATAGTTGGCAACGTCAGCCTCCCTCTATAAGTAATTGATAGATCCAGCCAGCAGAAAATCAATAAGGATATGTATAGTTGAACTAAACAGCACTGTCAAACTACTGGATCTAACTGACATTTATCGAACACTCCACCCTACAAAAGCACAATGCACATTCTTCTCAAGCTAACATAAAACATTCACCAAAATAGACCATATCTGGACCATAAAACACACCTCAACAAAGTTAAAAGAACAGAAATCATACAAGGTATGCTCTCAGGCCACAATGGATTTAAACTAAAAGTCAGTAACAGAAAAATAGCTGGAAAATCTCCAAATATTTTGGAGGTTAAGCAACATGCTTTTAAATAACACTGATCAAAGATGATGTCTCGAGAAATTTTTAAAAAAAATAATTTGAACTAAGTAAAAAAGAAAATGCTATGTAATCAAATTTTGTGGGATACAGCTGAAGTAGTGCTTTGAGGGAAATTTGTAAGGTTGGATGCATACATTAGACCTAGACTAAAATCAATATTCTAAGCTTCCACCTTAAGAAACCATACAGCAATATAAGCTCAAAGCAAGCAGAAGAAATGAAATAAACTCATTTATGATCATGAATTTTATAATAATGAATTCATTAAATAAATAATAAAAATGAGAGCAGAAATCAATGAAGTTGAAAACAGAAAATCAATAGAGAAAGTCAATGAAACTAAAAGCTGGTTCTTTGAAAAGAGCAATAAAATTAGTAAATCTCTAGCAAAGCTAATCAAGAAAAAAAGAAAGACATAAATTACTAATATCAGAAATGAAAAAGAGGTCATCACTTACTTATCAAAAAGATAATAAAGGAATATTGTGAACAAATCCATAATTTGATATCTTGGATGAAATGAAATCTTGAAATTATAATACTCATGCTGGGAGAAATAGATAATTTGTATTAAAGAAATTCAATCAGTGGATTAATAATCTTCAAAACAAGAAAGTACCGGTCCCAGATGTTTTCACTGGTGAATTCTACCAATCATTTAAGGAATAAATGATACAAATTCTCTATAATCTCTTCCAGAAAATAGAAAAGGGGATATCCAGTCTATGAGTCGGGCATTACCCTAATATCAAATCCAGATAAGGACATACAAAAAAGGAAAAAACTATAGGCCAATATCCCTCACGAACACAGATGTAAAATTTTTCAGCAAAACAGCAAATCAAATCTAATAACGTAGAAAAAGAATAATACGCTAGGACTAAGGGTGATTTATTCCAGGATCTGCAACACTCTTTCACCATTTGAAAGCCAGTTAATATCACATCATCAGGCTAAAGAAGAAAAACCACCTGATCATAAAAGATGCAGAGAAAGCATCTAACAAAACCTACTACATATTCATAATAAAAACTCAGGGAAGCGGACTTGGCCCGATGGAGAGGGCTTCCACCTACCATATGGGAGGTCCGCAGTTCAAACCCCGGGCCTCCCTGACCAATGTGGAGCTGGCCCATGCACAGTGCTGATGCACGCAAGGAGTGCCCTGCCACGCAGGGGTGTCCCTCACATAGGGGAGCCCCATGCGCAAGGAGTGCACTCTGGAAGGAGAGCCGCCCAACGCAAAAGAAAGTGCAGCCTGCCCAAGAATGGCGCTGCACACACGGAGAACTGACACAACAAGATGATGCAACAAAAAGAAACACAGATTCCTGGTGCTGCTGATAAGGATAGAAGCAGTCACAGAAGAAGCACACAGTGAATGGACACAGAGAGCAGACAACTGGGTTGGGGGGGGGGAGAAATAAATCTTTTTAAAAAGATATTAAAAAAAAAACTAAGTAAAGTAGGAGTAGAGGGGAACTTAAATGTCTCCAAAAAAACCTTCAGCTAAAGGGAGAAACTTGATGCTTTCCACCTAAAATTAAGGACAATGCAAAGATGTCTCACACCTCTCCTCTTCAACATCATGCTGGAAGTCCTACCTGTTGGTATAAGGCAAGAAAATGAAATAAAAGGTATACATATCAGGAAGGAAGAAATCTGTCTATTGAAAAACTGACAAAAAGAACCTTCTAGAACTAATAGTTATAACAAACTTTATATGATACAAAGTTAATATACAAAAGCCATTTCCTTTCCTGTTTACTGCAAGGAACAATTGGAATTTGAAAGTACACCATACCAGTTATATTATCACCGAAAGAGTAAAAACTTACATATAAATCTAATAAAATATGTACAGGATTTATATGAGGAAAACTAACATCTGATAAATCAAATATATAAATAAATGGCACAATATTCCATGTTCTCAGATAAAGAACAGTCATTATTGTTAGGATGTCACTTTTTTCCAACTTGATTTATAGAGTCAATGAAATCCCAATCAAAATCCCAGCAAGTTATTTTGTGGATACTGAGAAATTGATTATAAAAGTTATATGGCATGTAAAGGACCCAGAATATCTAACCCAACTCTTAAGAACAAAGTCAAAGGACTGTCACTACCAAACTACCCATTTAATAAGTAGATAAGAGATTTACTTAAATAGAAACTTTTCCAAAGAGGAAATACAAAGGACTAAAAGGCACATGAAAAGATGCAAATCAAAACTACAAAGAGATATCATCTTACACCGATTGGACTGGCTGCTATTTAAAAAAAAAAAACAGAAAACTACAAGCATTGGAGAGAATATGGAGTAATAAGAACACTCATCCACTGCTAGTGGAAATGAAGAATGGTACAGCCAGCCACAGTAGAGGACAGTATGGCGGTTTCTCAGGCAGCTGAGTATAGAATTGTCACATGATCGGGCAATCCCACTAGTAGGATTATACGCAGAGGAATTGAAAGCAGGTATGCGAACAGATATATGCATACCAATGTTCATAAGAGTATTATTCACAATTGCCAAAAGTTGGAAGCAACCCAAGTGTCCATCAATAAATGAATGGGTAAACAAAATGTGGTATATATACATACAATGGAATATTACTCAGCTGTTAAGAATAAAGTATTGACACATGCGACAGCACAGATGTACCTCAAAGACCTGAGGTTGACTGAAGCAAGCCAGTCACTGATGAAAGACCAATATTGCATGATCTCACTGACATGAACTAAGGACAATGAGCAGACTCACAGAGGAAGAGTCCGGAAGATGGGTTAAGGGAGATAGAAAGGGAGTAGAGAGTGGTGAACTGATGCTCAATCTGGGCAGAATCTACCATAAGATAGATGGGGGAGGTTTGGCAGTGTAGAGGGAAGATGGTGGTGTAGCAATGTGAATGGGGTCAATGATGCTGGAGTGCGTAAATGGGATTGGGGAAGTGGGTTGGGCTATCCACAAAGCTGAGGAAAGAACAGGTGACCTCTAGTGAGGTCTGTGATTGAAAACACAATTGTAGGAGTGTTCTTTTGGCAACTATGGCAGGGGAGGATCACTGGTACAGGGTGTGGGGAGGGTAATGTGTAGGGAAGGGTGTACCTGGGACATACCTCTATGTAATATGAATGTGTTCACGTGGTCATAGGGTGTTATCTCAGTGGGTGGGGACCCATACAATAACCAACAAAATATTAAAGTCCCATCCTGGAGAGTACTGATACATTCTCTAATAGAGCGGCAAGAATCTCTAGAGTACATAGGCAGTGCCTTTTACAAGAAAACAGACCACTACACCAAGCCCTCAATATTAATGCTTGTACTTATGAATCTTATTCTTGTAAAATTGAAACTTAGCCTAGTAATATCTATTACCTAAGAGTTACTTCCTGAAAACCATGTTACTTAAATGTGGCCTCTCTCTAAGCCAAACTTGGCAAATAAAGTCAATACTTTCCCACAACCCAGTGTGGTACATGACTCCCAGGCATGAATCTCCTCGGCACTGAGGGATTATAACCAAGCACCAACCAGGGAAGAGAGTTTTTATGGTTGAGAGAGTCAGGAGGTCAATCCAGAGGTTATACTTCAGCACATCTCAAGCGTTATCTCACTGTCACAGTAAACAAAGGGCTCTAGAGACATCTGGACACTATAGGCAAGGCACACAATCCCATCCAATCAGCCCTGTGTCCATGGGCCTTAACTTGGAATATATGATAACCTGTTTCCCCAGTGTAACAAAGTTAGACACATTTAAATTCCCCTACACATGATTCTACCCCTTTTACTTAAACCTGTAATTAGCACTATATCCATTAAATATATGTCCCAGAGACCTAAATCTCTGGTCTGTTCATGTATCAGTTGAGCCCTGAATCTCAGCAGAGTTGCAGCCAACACCTACACTCCAGTTCTATGGACTTGCCCACGACAACTAATAAAATGATTATAATGGACAACCCCCATCCCAAAAGCAAAGAATATCTAAAAGTGCAAGCAAAACAGTTCCTTCCATCATCCCCATAAGATCTAAACCCCCTCTCAAGCTGAAGCAGAGTACGCATCACATTTCCAAATCCTCAAGATTGAGGAATGAACAAGCATAAAGGGGGAATGCAACCATGGACCAACATAAACTTATTATTACTGTAGTAACAGAAGAACTTGTAATGCTGATATAAAGATAGTGGTTACAGAGATTCTGAAGGGAGAAGGAGGGAAGAATAGGTGGAACATAGGGCATTTTTAGGGCATTGGAATTGTTCTGCATGATACTGCAATGGCACATAAGGCCATTATACATTTTGTCATAACCTATAAAATTGTATGGTGAGAAGTGTAAACCATAATGTAAACTATAGACCATAGTTAGTAGCAGTAATTCAATATTTGCTCATCAATTTTAACAATATATCACACTAATGGAAGATGTTATTAATAGAGGAAAAAGTGAGAGGGGAAGTGGGTAGAGTATACGGGAATCCATATACTTTCTATGTAACTTTTTTGTAATCTAAAATTTCTTTAAAAATGACATTTAGAAACAATACCATGGCACTGGCAAAAGAATAAACAATGATATCAATGGAATAGAATAGAGAGTACAGAAGTAAAGCCAAAAAATAGTCAACTGGTCTTTGACAAAGGAACTAAAACAACTCAATGTCTTCAACAAATGATGGAGTTGTTGTTCTCCTTATGCAAAAAAAAAAAAAAAATCAAGACACAGACCTTTCACCTTTCACAGAAATTAACTCAAAATGGACCCAAGTACAAAATTATAAAGTATCTAGAATATAACATAAAAAAATCTAGGTGCCCTTGTTTTTGACGAGTTTTTAGATACGACATGAAAAGAACGATCACTAACAGAAAAAAAACTGGACTTCATAAAAATTAAAAGCTATTGCTCTATGAAAGATACTGTTAAGAAAATGAAAAGATAAGCCAAGAACTGGGGAAAATATAGGACTGTATCCAAAAAACACAAAAAATTCTTAAAAGACAAAAATAAAACCCAATTAAAAATGGACAAATGATCTGAACAAACACTTCACCAAAGATAAAAAGATTCAAAGAAGTATATAAAAAGATGCTCAATATCATGTCATTAGGGAATTGCAAATTTAAATGGTTAAAATCAAACATCTGAAAGTACCAAATACTGACATGGATGTGGAGCAGCAGGAACTGTTCGTTATTAATAGTAGTAATGCAAAGTGGTACAGCAACTTTAGAAGAGAGTTTCTCTTTACAAGAAAGCTAACATAGTCCTTCCACACAATTTAGTAATCATGCTCCTAGATTATTTCCAGTTGAGTTGAAAAACTATGCCCACACAAAAACCTGCACGTGAATGTTTGCCAAAAACTGGAAACAGTCAAGATGTCCTTCAATAGGTAAATGGATAAACAACCTGTTGTAAATCCATACAATGGAATATTACTCAAAAATGAAATGAGCTAGCCAGTTATGAAAAAACATGGAGCAATCTTAAATCCATAGTACTGTAAGTGAAAAAAGCCAGTCTGCATGTATGAAATATGTGTGATGTGTGTATGATGTATACATGTGTGTATATATTATGATTCCAACTTTATGGCATTCTGTAAAAGGCAAAATTATGACAGACTTAATAAAAAGATCACTGGGCACCAGGGGTTCTTGGGTTGGAGGGAAGGATAAGTGAAACTTTGAGGATTTTTTTATTTTTGGAGGTGGTGAAACCATTCTATATGATCCTGTAATAATTAATGCATGACATTCGTCAAAACCCATAGAACTGTATAACATGAAGGATGAAGCTTAATGTAAACTATGGACTCCAGTTAATCATTTATCCATACTGGTTCATTAATTGTAACAAATGTACTACACTAATGGAAAATAGTAGGGGAAACTGGAGTGTGGGGAAGGTAATTATACAGAAACTCTTCATACTATCTGCTTAATTTTTCTGTAAATCTAAAACTGTTCTGAAAAAAAGTTTATTGGAATTTATTTTAAGTAGAAATGAAAAGAAACCACACAGACCCTCACTAAAGAAATATTAAAGAATATACTTACGCTAAAGGAAAGTGATCCCATCTTTAAGAACGTATAGGGCAGCGGATGTGGCTCAGGCGATCTGCTTCCCGCCTGACGCCTGGCGGTCCCGGATTCAGCTCCCGTTGCCTCTTGGACAGGACCGGCAGGACAATGGGCTGGCGTGCGCGACTGGCGGGCGCGGATAGCTGACGGGGCAGGGTGGTGCAACAAGAGACACCCAGAGGAGGGCAAGATGAGAGGCGGGGCGAGGCGGGGCAAGACGAGGCGGGGCAAGACGGGGCGGGGCAAGACGGGGCGAGGTGGGGCTGGTCGAGACGGGGCGGGGCAAGACGGGGCGAGGCAAGACGGGGCGAGGCGGGGCAAGATGGGGCGGGGTGAGGCGGGGCAAGATGGGGCGGGGCAAGATGGGGCGGGGCGAGGCAGGAAGACTGGGCGGGACGGGGCGAGACGGGGCAGGGGGGCGGGGCGAGACGGGGCAGGGGGGGCGGGGCGAGACGGGGCAGGGGGGCAGGGCGAGGCAGAGATAGCTCGGACGATTGGGTCCCTCCCTGTCATCACGTGGGAGGTCCCGGTTCGGTTCCGGTGCCTTCTATTAAAAAAAAAAAAAAAAAAAAAGGAAGACGAATCCATGCAGCGGGTGCAAGCGGCGGAGGATTGGAGAGAAATGGATAAATAGAATGGATCTTTGGGTAAGGAAAGGAATAAAGAACTTTCTGAAAGTGATAAATATGGAGATTCGTTTAAACAAACGTCCACTGTATAAAAATAGCAACGTATGTAGAAATGTCTTTAAGGGAGGGGGGAGGTAAAAATTCAAAAGTACACTATAAATAGCATGTAAGCCAGAAGAGGAGTTTAATTAAGAATGAATGTTTAAATTTCAAGGATTACAAGAAACAGGAAGAGTATATAAAATACCAAACTATAAGAGGGAGGAAAAACAGAAGAAAAAAAATTTTTTTAATGACAGAAATGAGATGAGAAAAAAAAACATTAGAAAGGTAAGATAAGAGGAAGTAACAAGATGTTACAAATAAATTCACAGGTATCAGTAAACTGAAATAAACTAAATGCTTCAAGCTAAAAAGACAAGATTGCAGGCAGGACTGAAAAAGAATCTTATGTTCTTTCCGAGTTTTAACTAAAAACATTAAAAACTGAAGTAAAATGTATATACTTTGCATACTTTAACCCAAGAGGAGGCAATTTTTTTTTCTGTAAAGAGCCAGATAGTAAATGTTTTCACCTTTGCAGGCTATATGATCTCAGCGAATACTCAACTATGCCCTTATAGTATGAATACAGTTGTAGACAATATGTAGACAGAACTGACATGTCTATGTTCTGATAAAACTTTATTTACAAACACAGGTTGTGGATGGGACTTGGCCCATGAGCTGTAGCTGCTGATCCATGCTTCACCCAAAAGAAAACTGAAGCAGCTACATTATTGCCAAAAACTAGACTGAGGCAAGAAAAAAAAATTATACATCTTAAGATACTCATTACATAAAACTTTCTATTCACCAGGAAAATAATTCTAAATATATTAGCCTCAAGGTACATGAAAGAAAAATTTTTAGAACTACAGGGTTAATTAGACAGATCTTACATAGTGACATATTTTATCAAAACTTTCTCAGGAATTAATAAGCAAAGTATATTGATAAGGATATGGACATATGCTTTTCATTTCTATTGGATCGGTAAATAACTGAGCTGTGAAATAGTTGGGACATAAGATGAGTGTATGTTTGTGTTTAAAAAAAGAACTGTCAAACTTTCCCAAAATTGTTACAACATTCACCAGCAATATATGAGGCTTAGGGTTGCTTCACATCCTCCACAACACTTGGTATTGTCAGTCTCTTCGATTGTAGCCATTCTAATGAGTAGAGGTTGAGTACTTTTCATGGGTTTATCACTGTATTTTTCCTTTGGTGATATGATTCTGAATTTTTTGCCCATTTTTTATTGAATTGTTTATCATTAAGAATTCTTAATATTTCCTGGGTATAAGGCTTTTATCAAATATGTTTTCTTTTGTAAATGTTTTCTTTCAGTGTATGGATTGCCTTTTCATTTTCCTAATGGGGGCTTTCAAAAAACAAACTTGCTTAATTTTGATGAAGTCCAGTTTGTCCTTTTTTCTTTTATGGTTCATGCTCTTTGTGTGCTAAGAACACTTAAACACATTGTTTAAAAAGATTTTCTACTGTGTTTTCTTTTAGAAATTTTGTAGTTTTAGCTTATGTGCTTTGGCATATGATCCATTTGAAGTAAACTTTTATATGTGAGGTAAGGAATAGGGTTCACTTTTTTCCAAATATTTCTCTAGCTGTTCCAGAAGGGGACTGTTTTCCCCATTGAATTACTCTGACAATTATGTAGAAAATAAATTGATCAAATATGTGTGGGTCTATTTCCAGACTCTAATTTTTTACGATGATCAGTATGTGTATTAGGGTTCTCTAGGAATACACTGCCCCTGTATCAGTAAAACACTGTCTTGATTACTGCCATGTTATAATAAGGCTTGAAACCTGGTAATGTGAATTCTCCAACTTCATTGTTCTTTTCCAGAGTGGTTTTGTATATTCTAGTTTCTTTGCATTTTCACATATTTTCTACAGAAAAGTCTGTTGGAATTTTTATTAGGATTGCATTGAATCTATGAGATAAATTAGAAAAGAAATGTCATATTAATTTTGAGTCTTCTAAAACATGAAAATGATACATATCTCTTCATATATTTAGGTCTTTAATTGATCTTAGCAATTTCTAATAATTTTTAACAAAAAAGTCTCATACATATTTTACAAAATTTATCCCTAAGTATGTTATAGGTTTTGATACTAATTAAATGGAGTTTTTAAAATGTCATTTCCCATTTGTTGAAAGGGGTTGGACATCCAGCTATGGAGGAGTGACAAGATCAGAAAATCTTCTCTCAAAAAAAAAAACTGTTCTATAGAGAGGAGGAGTCCACAAATGTTTTTTGGCAAAGGGACAGACAGTAGATATTTTAGTCTTCATGGGTTATAAGGTCTCTGTTACAACTCTCTGCTGGTTTAATAAAAGCAGCTGTAGACAATATGTAAATCAATGGGCATGCCTACATTCCTATACAATAAATGAATACAAAATTAGGCAATGGGTTAGAAATGGCCCATGGGCTGAGGTTTGCTGAATAGGTCATAATGCATAATTCTTTTTATCTATTCTTAGATTTGGATTAGTAATTTTTTGTTAAGCAATTTTGTGTTTCTGTTCATGAAGGATTATGGTCAGTAGCCTTTTCTTCTGAAGTCCTTTTCTGGGTTTGGTATCAGGGTAATACTGGCCTCATGAATGATTTGGGAAGTATTCCTCCTTTTTTTTCTGAAAAGAGTTTGTATAGGATTGATCCTATTTGTTATTTAAATACTTCATACATTCCACAAGAGAAACATCTGGTTCTGGTCTTTTCTTTGTGGAAATTTTTAAATTACTAATTAAATTACTCTACATGTTATAGGTCTTCAAATTTTCTATTTCTCCTTGAAAAAGAAAACTGGTATTTGGCAACCTCTGTCTTTGTATGAACTTGTCCATTTCATTTGAGTTGTCTAATTTGTCAGCAGAAAGATGTTGGCAGTATAATCCTTTTGATTCGGTTTGTAGTGATGCCTCTTGATTTTGATAATGTATATTGTCTCTTTTTTTCTTAATCTAGTTAAGATTTATTTATTTTGTTCATCTTTTCAAAGAACCACTTTTTAGTTTCATTAATTTTCCTCTCTGGTTTTCTTGTTTTTTATTTCGTTGATCTCCACTCAGGTTATTATTACTTCTTGTTTATACTGTAATTTGCTCTTCTTTTTCTAGTTTCATAAGGTGGGAGTTTCCATTATGTTTGGAGAACATTGTTTTCTTTCATAGATATTTAAAGCTATAACATTTCCTTAAAGTTCTACTCTAGATTCATGCCATAAATTCTGATATATTTTCACTTTCATTCAACAAATCCAATATACTTTCTAATTTCCTTTATGATTGTTTTTTCTTTGACTCTACAGTTATTCAGAAGTGTACTGTTTAATTCCACAGTATTTGAGGATTTTCCATATTTCTTCCTTTTGTTGATTTCCAACTTAATTCCATTGAAGTGGGAGAATATACTTTGAAGACACTAACTGCTTTATATTTTCTGGACTTTTTTATGCCTTTGCATATGATTATCTTGGAGAATATTCCATATGCCCTTGAAAAAATTCTCTGTGGTTGAGCAGAAGGGTTTGTAAATGTCAGTTAGGTGAAAGTTGGTTGACAGTGTTGTTCAAGTTCTGTCTAGTTCTTCTAGAGTCCCCACTAGACTGTGTAAGGGTTCTGCTTTTTTATGTCCTTGTTGGCACTTGGCATTGTCTGTCTTTTTCATTATAGCCATTTTGGCTAGTGTGTAGCCATATCTCATGATTTGCATTTCTCTAATGATTATTCATACCATAAAAGCATTACTAATAAGAGCAAAAAATGAGAATCAGTTCAATGTCGAATTTTGTCAAATGATTTTTTTGCATCAAGATGATCATATAGTTTTTCATTTTTAGTCTGTTAATATGTTGAATTACATTGTTTGGATTTTAAATGTTAAACCAGCCTTGCATTCCTGGGATAAATCTCACTTGGTCATGATATATTATCCTTTCATATATAGCTGAATTCAATTTGCTAAAACTCTGTTAGGTATTTTCATGTCTGAATTCATGAGGGATATAGTTCTGTAATTTTCTTATAATGGATTTGTCTGGTTTTATGAAAATTTGGTATTATTTGTTCCTTACCTGTCTGATAAAATTTACCAGTGAAACTATCTTTGTTTTGAGCTTATTTTTGAGGGAAGAGTTTCAACTGTAAATTCACCAAATTTTTACTGTCTGCTTCTTGCATGAGATTATCTTCTACTTCTTGCATGAGATTTGTTCTTCTGCATTTTTCAAGGAATTTAACCATTTTATTTTATTTATTTATTTTTAAGATTTATTTATTAATTCCCCCCCTCCCCCAGTTGTCTGTTGTTTGTTCTCTGTGTCTATTTGCTGCATCTTGTTTCTTTGTCCGCTTCTGTTGTCCTCAGTAGCACAGGAAGTGTGGGCGGCGCCATTCCTGGGCAGGCTGCACTTTCTTCTGCGCTGGGCGGCTCTCCTTAATGGGCGCACTCCTTGCGCGTGGGGCTCCCCTACGCGGGGATACCCCTGCGTGGCAGGGCACTCCCTGCGCACATCAGCACTGTGCATGGGCCAGCTCCACACGGGTCAAAGAGGCCCGGGGTTTGAACCGCGGACCTCCCATGTGGTAGACGGACGCCCTAACCACTGGACCAAGTCCGTTTCCCTCAACCATTTTATCCAAACGTTGAATTACTGAATAAAGTTGTTCATAATATTCTCATACTGTCTTCTATTAGTGTCTGTAGTGATGGCCCCTCTTTTATTCTGGACAATGGTACTTTGTATCTTTATGCTTGCTGGCTTTATAAGTCTAGCTAAATATTTTTAAATTTTACTGACTGTATTAGTCAGGGTTCTCTAGGGAAAATGAACCAAAAGGGAGATATCTGTAAACAGTATGAGATTTTATAAAATTGTCTCACATGACTTGGGGTGCACAAGTCCAAATTCCATAGGACAAGCTGCAAGCCAAGGATTCCAATGAAGGTCTTCAGTGAGTACCCCAGGTGACACTATCTGAAGTAAAAATAGGAATTCTCTCTCTGAACACTGAAATCAGTTCTCCTTTTAAGGCCTTCAGATGATTGCATGAAATATTACTTGTTGCTGACAGCAATCTTAATTGATTGTGTATTTTAATCAGCCATATATGCAATCAACTCACTGATGATTAAAGTCCATGAAGTGACCTTGAATTACAATTAGCCCAGTGCTTGCTTGAACAAACAACTGGGTGCTATTACCTGGTCAAGTTGACACAGCTTAACCATCACACTGATGTTTTCCTAGAATCAGACTTGTATTGATTTTCTTTGGCCATGTTCTTAGTCTTTGATTTCTACTCTTCATCCTTTCCATTTTTCTACTTTTCTACTTGCCCTATCTCTACCAGACATTTAAGGTGGAAGCTTAAATACTTATTTTCTAATATAAGCATTTAATGCCATAAATTTCCCTCTAAGCACTGTTTTCACAATATCCCACAAATTTTGATACATTGTATTTTCACATTCTTTCAGTATGAGATATTTTAAATTTTCCTTTGTGAGGTCTTCTTTGACCCATGGGCTATTTTAAGATATGTTGTTAAATCTCAAATATATGGTGGTTTTTTTTTCCAGATACATCTGTTACTGACTCCTTTTTAAATTTCATTTTTGTCAAAAAGCTTTATTTGCATGATATATAATAATCCTCTTACATTTATTCAGACTTCTTTTGTGTCCTAGATTAGACTCTATTTTGGTATATGTTCCACGTATATTTGAAAATAATGTTCTTAGGTTGAAAGTTTTATAAATGTCAAATTAGGTTAAATTATTTTGTAGTATTGTTTAAATCTTATTCTTCTTACTGATTCTCTAATTCTATCAATTACCATGAGGGGGTATTAAAATCTTCAAATGTAATTGTGGGTTTGTCTATTTTTCCTTTTAATTTCATCGTTTTAACTTCATGTTCTTTGAAATTCTTTTATTTGGTACAAACACATTTAAGATTATATATTCTTAATAAAGACATAATGACAACCAAATACATCTTCAAGACACTGCCAAATGTCCCCTGGGGGACAAAATTCTCCCAGTTGAGGACCACGATCTGACCTAGGGTTAATTAGGACTTGCTTCTAAGGTGTGGCCTTCTTAGGTCACTACTGAGTGCATCAATGAGATAGCTCCTCTATGTCAGGAAGGAGTAAAAATGATTCCCAGCTCTCTATGAATTATTTTTCTTACAACTCCCCAGTAATTTTTTTCTTAGACATTATTCTTATGTTGCCTCACAGGATTTCTCCTTAAGCATGTATAAATTTGTATTCAGCCATATACTCCAGTGGATCCCTGTACGAATTTCTAGAGCCCTTTCTTTGTGTACTCTTTCTCCAATACTTAGCTACAAATTCTAACTGCCTTGGCCTCCCTACATTTCAATCTCTTTTCTTCTCAGCCCAACAAAATTGCTCGACTCCCGCCCCCCACAACACACTGTGATATAATTACTTTCAAGCAAAAAGCCTAGAATTAAGAGTTCTTGTCCTTAAAATTAGGTATGGCTCATCGGACTTGTTTCCCTTTTCCCAGGAATTACAGTCATACACAGTTGTTGTCCAATGTCTGTTATTTGTCCAGTTTTCTAGTTGTTTATAGGAGGAGGGGAATTTCAGGTTGTACTTACTCCCCAGAGCTAGAAGTGGATGAAATGCCAGTGGTTTTAACACTGAAAAATTAGAGGAAAAAATATATATATCATTAACCCAGAAATTTGGGCTACGTAAAATTCTTTTGAATATAGGTATCGAGTTGGACTTTACCCAATTCTCCTAGAAGTAGTAGTAGCCAGCAGGGAAAGGATGATAAATAAGCAATAACTATTTTTAAACTTAGTAATAATTTGATTATTTGTAATATCACAGTGTGTGAAATTAACTCATTTTTAATATGGTAGGCACTTATCATGCTTGATTAAATGGCTTTCATTTTCTTATCAATACCAGCATCTTAGAATTGCCAAATACTGCTTTATAGAATTTCTGTATTTATTCTTTGGTCTAATCCTAATCACAATCCAGTGAGTAAGAGAAAGCTGGGGATAATTATTCTAATTTTATAGTTAGGGAAACACAGGCACATGAAAGTTATACTCAAGTCTACATGGTAAGAAATAAATTAAGATTTCTTGCTCCTAAATCCACTGCTTTTGCTCCTATACCAGCATCTTCCAAAATGTCAGCAGAAGTGAAGTTTGGGAAACAGTGTATATGCTATAACCCTGTCTGGGGAGTCACAGTGCATAATAATGACTCTGAGAAGTCCTGAAATTCAGAAACCTGCCTCACTTCATTTGTATTAAGCATTTAGCCTTTCTTAAATTTTGATCACCAAATCCCCCCCACCTCTATTATTAACACAGAATAAATGTTCCCAGGAGCACATTTTAAGGAATGCAGATTTAGCAAAAGTCATAATTTCTGTAAGATTTAAGTGAAACTATGATTATCTAGGACCATCTATTTACCATGTTTTACTGGTATCAATTTTTGATAAGTAATATACAAAATACTAATTTTATATCAGCTTCACAATCTAGAATCCATAAGCTATTTTCTTTATTTTGAAGTACATTTGGAAAGACAAACAATTTGCTCCCCAGTAAGGCATTTTTGGCTACATAAAAATTTCAAGTTTATTTTTTTGAGATGGGATCATATCACAACTCAATGTGTTAACACATTTTTGCATGCTGATTTTAAAGTTCTAATTCATTGTTGATAACATAGATATTCCAAGGTGTAATTAGTAGATTAACACTGCTATTGAATCCTCCTGCCTTAGTATTAAAATTAAGTGAGAATGATAGCCAAAGTTAACTGAAAATTCACTGTATATTTCATTTGACCTTCAAAATGGCTTTGTGAACTAGGGAGGAAAATGTTTTCACCATTTCCACTTTATAGATGAGAAACGAAGTGATTTACCAAAAGTTAAGTTAAGTCCTCCAATTCTTTATTATCCTCTGTCTTTCTTGGCTGCAGTTTCATAATCCTTTGAAAATGTTTATATTTTAGAATGCAGTAATAGTATATAGACAAAATACTAATGAAGTGTGCTATTAATGCCCTACTTGCACATATGAAAAGTTACAGCAAAAAAATTCTTTGCCTCTACCTCAACCTTTTAGTTCCTAAGGAAGGCTTGAAGAGCCAAGAGCTGTTTGATGAAATTAGAATGACCTACATCAAAGAGCTAGGAAAAGCCATTGTCAAGAGGGAAGGAAACTCAAGTCAGAACTGGCAGCGGTTTTATCAACTGACAAAATTTTTGGACTCCATGCATGAGGTAAGTATTAAACATAAATCCAAATGTAGAAGGATTTTTTGGAACACAAAGTGTATTCTGATTAGTATATATGTAATATATAATAAGTTTTCATTTCTAGTTTATGGATATTGGTGATGGTATGAATTCAGTTTATGAACTTCAGTTTTATACACATTTTTCCAAAGGCCAATTATGAAATATCACTAAATTTAGTTAGGTGCATATAGCATTATAATGCTATTGCAGAATTTAACAGCACTGTTTTTATAAAAAGGTAGAATTTCCTGTTTTTATATGATAAACCACTTAAATTAGAATAATATGTCCTTCATACATTATGGACTATAGTCATCATGAAACAATTCCATAAAATTCTACATAAAATTTTAAAAGTTTAAAATGTCTTTTCTACTTGAGTGCTCATTGTTTTTAACTAAATTTCCCTTTTCCTTGGGGATTCCCAAGACTGGTGTATTCTATGTTATATAAATAAAAACAGTAGAGGCCAACAAACATGAGACCTCCCTATTGAACTATATTTTCTTTTGCAGGTGGTTGAAAATCTCCTTAACTATTGCTTCCAAACATTTTTGGATAAAACCATGAGTATTGAATTCCCAGAGATGTTAGCTGAAATCATCACCAATCAGCTACCAAAATATTCAAATGGAAATATCAAAAAACTCCTGTTTCATCAAAAGTGACTGCCTTAATAAGAAAGGTTGCCTTAAAGAAAGTTGAATTTATAACTTGTATTGTACAAACTATCAATCTGTCCTGTAGCAGTTGTTTTCTTTTTTGTTTTTGTGTGTTTTTTGTTTTGTTTTTGTTCTAAATACTCACTACATGTGGTTTATAGAGGGCCAAGACTTGGCAACAGAAGCAGTTGAGTCATCACTTTTTAGTGATGGGAAAAGTAAAAAAGTGAAATTCATTTGGTGGTATATCCTGAAAATTAGAAACAATAATGTGGAGTTAATATCCACTGTCAGAGGAGGATAGCACCTAAATCACCAGTGCCCGAAGTATGGGTGACGAACTTTCTGCTCATACTTTCCACAGTTGGGTGGATAAAATTTTCTAGACTTTTTGTTGGTGTATTTCCCCCTGTATAGTTAGGATAGCATTTTTTGATTTATGCATGGAAACCTGAAAAAGTTTACAAGTGTATATCAGAAAAGGGAAGTTGTGCCTTTTACAGCTATTACTGTCTGGTTTTAACTTTCCTTTATATTCAGTGAACTACGCTTGCTCATTTTTTCTTACATAATTTTTGTATTCAATTTGTGTGTTGTACAGCTGTTTAAGATGGGCAGCTAGTTCATGGCTTTCCTAGGTAAACTCTAAACATTAATCTATGTGAAAATGGGTTGGTGCTTCTAACCTGATAGCATTTAGCTGTCAGAAGACCACAAAAATTGACTCAAATCTCCAGTATTCTTGTCAAAAAAAAGCTCATATTTTGTATATATCTGCTTCAGTGGAGAATTATATAGGTTGTGCAAATTAACCGTCCTAATTAATATAGAGCACCTGGTACAGTGACCTGCTTCGTAAACAGTGGATGATGGCTGAAAAAGACAAATTTTTTAAAAAAACTACTAAGAGGCCCTGTTTTTACCTAATGCCCTTTATCTGAAATGGCTAGATGGTAAAAAAAAAAAAAAAGTTGGTAAACTGTCAGGACCATCTGTAGTAATTTATGTAATTTCTTCAAAGTTCTGATTCCAGATAACCAGCTATAACACAACTGAAGGATTTTTAATCAGACTAATTCCTATCACTAAATTTTACCCAAGAAGAACAAATCTCTAATATGGCAAAAGTAACTAGACACCCATTTTCACATTCCCATCTGTCACCAATTGGTTTTTCTTTCCTGGTGGTACAGGAAAGCTCAACTACTGATATTTTATGATTTAGAATTGTATGTCAGACTTCCATGTTTGTAAAACTACACATCCCTACATGTGCCATAGAGTTTTGCCTTCTCTATGTTGAGAATTATAATTTTAAACAAATTAGAAGCTGTAGTAGCCCTTTCTGTGTGTACCTTACCAACTTTCTCTAAACTCAACACCTAACATATTTACTAAGCCACAAGAAAGTTGATTTCTATTCAGGTGGCCAAATTATTTGTGCAATAGGAAACTGAAAATCTAATATTAAATATATGAAAATTCTAATATATTTTTATATTTAGTTATAGCTTCAGATATATATCATATTGGTATTCACTAATCTGGGAAAGGAAGGGCTACTGCAGCTTTACATGCAATTTATTCAAATGATTGTAAAATAGCTTGTATAGTGTAAAATAAGAATGATTTTTAGATGAGATGGTTTTATCATGAAATGTTATATATTTTTTGTAGGGGTTAAAGAAACGTTGATGGATAACCTATATGATTTATACTGTGTACAAACATTCATACAGGCAGCAGTGGTCTCAGAAACCAAACAGGTTTGCTCTTGGGGAAGAGGGAGATGGAAACTGGCCCTGTGTATAGTGAAGGTTGCTGAGGCTCCATCTCATATCACAGAGAAAGTATCCTCTACCTCCCATTCTGACCATCCTTCTCATTCCAACAATGAGTCTGTCAGTGCAGGTTTAGTTTACTAAATCACCTCTTGCGCTGAAGTATATAAACGGGACAGAAAGATGGTGCTTCCAACTTATAGGCACCATCTAATAGCGGAGTTACTTTCACATACAGTTCACTAAAAACAAAGGCATTAGAAGTTTGGCAATAATATGCATAGAGGTACCAGCAATATGTAAATAATGCAGAACTCATAGGTTGCCAATAATACACTAATTCCTTGCTATCCTGCAAGAGTTCAGTTCCAAATAAAATGACATGTGTATGCTTTTTGAATGTTATTTGCTATTTTCAGTATTTTGGAAAAGTTATTTAATAAAAAAATGTAATCATTTGTTTTTTTGAATGATCTCTAAAAGGGAATGTTCCTTTGTAATGGTTTAAATTGATCTCAAAGTATTTTAAGATGGTCTATAACCCAGCTGGATGTGAAAATTTATGGTGCCTAAGTAATACCACTTGAAATTATTATCAAATGACAGTGTTAAGTCTCAAAAAGAGCTTCAGAAAGTAAATTATTGTCCATTTTTGGAATGTATGTGGCTAAAACCAGAAAGCACATCACACATTAATTTTATTTTAGTCCTGATAACCTCAGCTCTCAAAAAAAATTGAATTTAGTGAAAAAAATATGTGTAGTACTTTGCTTTCAATCAACTGACGTTCATAAAATTATAGTATGTTCATTATATGGAAAAAGAGGCTGTGCCTTTTCAGAATATGTGGAAAAGAAGAAATATATCTTAATTATGTTTGAATATAATTATGGATTTAAGTGAAAAAAGATAATGGTGCTATTTTAAAAGCAGCTTCACTTTCTGTGATTTTGGGTTATCCTACCATCTCAAATTATTTAGTTTGTAGTAACTTCATTGAGTGTTGGTGACATGCTTAGGTGACTCATACAACAAATTCTGAAAAGTATTTTTAAATTGCTGGAAAAAAGTGACCCTCTCAGTGTTTAGGCCTTACTGTGGTATAGTAGATGAGCAGAATTGAGGAACTAAGGGCATAATGCTTTTTAGGTATATATATCCAACTGTTTAAAACTATGGGAGGGGAACGTAGAGCACCTGTCTTGTGCAGGGAGAAAAATCTTGGTGACCCCAAAGGAAAACTAACATGATTAATGTCAATGGAGAGCTTGGTAATGAGCATAGGACAAGCTCTGGGCATGCATATGAAGGGAAGCCAGCCTCACTTCAGAATATCAAGGGATAGAAGGGGTGAGCATTTCCAATTTTACTATCAATACAACCTGTAATTATTAAATCTTATTTTAGTTCCCTTTGAAATGCCCCAAAACAACATCACCTTTGAATGAACAACATTATACACTGATCTGTCAAAATGCAAGAACAGTGCCAGCCCTCAGTGAGATTTCAATCTTGGTTGGTCACCCAAATAACTGTAGCTATAAATGAATGTGTTTTTATGTGCCTGGTTTCACTGTTGGGAGGGAAAACACAAAGATGACACTTGAAAAACACTTCAAATGGAAGTTTCATCATTATCCAGACTTACCAGTCAGCCTGGTCCACCAAGGACCAGGTTTTCAGAAAAGGATTAGCTTCTCTCTAGAAAATGAAAGAAGGATTTTATTTTCTGATGAAAAGCTATATGAAAATACCCTCTTCAAATAACTTGCTTAACTCTACATATAGATTCAAGTGTGTCAATATTCTATTTTGTATATTAAACAAATGCTATATAATGGGGACAAATCTATATTACACTGTGTATGGCATTATTAAGAAGCTTTTTCATTATTTTTTATCACAGTAATTTTAAAATGTGTAAAAATTAAAACCAGTGACTCCTGTTTAAAGATAAAAGTTGTAGTTTTTTATTCATGCTGAATAATAATCTGTAGTTTAAAAAAAATGTCTTTTTACCTACGCAGTGAAATGTCAGACTGTAAAATCTTGTGTGGAAATGTTTAACTTTTATTTTTCTTTTAAATTTGCTGTTCTGGTATTACAAAACCACACATTTGTACTGAATTGGCAGTAAATGTTAGCTAGCCATTTATAGCAATGCCAAATATGGAGAAACATCATAATAAAAAATCTGCTTTTTCATTATGTGACTCCAACATGCTTTTGTAGAACTTGGGTAGTTCCAATTTGCCTACTTTTTTTTCCTCCCTATTCTAATGATGGTTGAGTTACCACTTTAGGAACTTTGAGATGATAGTGGACATTTTAAATGTCAATGTGGTACTATTTACCTACAATTATGGCATAAATTCAGAATTAGCCTATCCCTGGTGCTAAAGACTCAAAGACTATCCCATCCATGCCTCAAATGGTTGTGTGCCCATTACTGCTTACCAGTATGAAGAGAAAGAAGAACTCATTGCCAAGGATGCTCCAAAGATGAGTCTTATCTTCAATGATAATCTAGTCAAGATCCTTACTTTAAAATCAGCTCTTTCTCTAAGGAAAGAGACATAGTATTTTAAGTCAGAGCAATGTTGCATAATATAAAAGATAATGATGGGGGTGGGAGGTAGGAGAGGTAAATCACTCTATACAATGTAGTCAGTGATTTTCAGACATAATATTTTCAAGTCATATACATGAATTAGATGACCTCAAAAACAAGCTTTCCTATAAATGCTCTTTGCTCCACAAGAAACTTCCATCACTAAGAAAGATAACATTATGATTTAAACACCAAATTTGCCTTACTCATCAAATGTGCATCAAGTTTTTGGTACATGTCTGTCTACTGATCATAAATATTAAAGATACAACATAAAACTACCATCACTGCCATCATCACTGTATGTGATTGTATGCCAAAACTGTATGCCAAGGCTTCTTTCCCAGTTTCTTGAGGTACAACAGTATCACTATATAAACATGATTGCTTTCTATTCACTTCAAGTATTAACCTTAAATTTGTAGAACATTTTCACATACATATACCATTTAATCCTCATCCAATACTTGAATGAAATGAATGAATGAAAGAAAGAAATGAAAGCAAGCAATGAGGAAGTTACTAACTCCATTTTATAAAGAATAGGCTCAGAGCATAAGCAACTGACTTATAGCTGCTAACTCCCATTTTACTGATGTTTAATGGAAAGCTGCTATAATGAAGTCATTTATTAGGTATCAGAGAGCATGCCTCGGACCTACAAACCTCTCAGAGAAACTGGTTTTGTTTTTCTGTTTTTAAATTAATGCTTTCTATCTACTGAGCACTAACTATGTGTCAGGCACCGTGGTTCACATACATTATCTCATTTAATCTCAGCAACCCTATAAAGTGCTACACGTAAAGTAGTACTATTATATTCATTGTATTTATATGAGGAAACTGGCTTAAAGACTTGAGTAACTTGCATAGGATCAGAGAACTTGTAAGCCATTAAGATAGCCAATTTTTTTTTAAACCCTGGTCATCTGGATCCATGTCTACTGAGAAATTATTAATATGAAGCCCCTAAATGGATCAAATAAACCCAAATTGAATATTATTTTGATGAACATGATCTCATTTAATCTAATCTCTTTCACTGTCTTATCAGTTTTGACACAAACAATTAACCATGATACTTATTTTAAAAATGTGTCTGTTCACCTCAGGGTGCTGATGTTGAAAAACAGTGACTGCCCACAGATTGTGAAGGAATACCCCTTGGTTTCTCAAAACACAACAAGTATCCTGTCTCATTTACCAATGCCCATAGGAAAATCAACAAACTTATTTTTCAAATGATGTGGAGCATATAGGCTACGTTCAAACTGAGAAAGAATTGTTTATAAAGGAAGACTATGATACAAGCCAAAACCTATTCTAAGTTTGCCAAGTAAAGCAAGATATAGACCCTGGGTATAGAAAAGAGGTTAAAACACATAGGCATTTACATCAGATTTCCTGTTTCCTAGTTAAAATGAGAAGACTTTGATAAGGCAACATTTTTACTTTGTTTGGGTACAGATACCTCACTGTAAAGAGTTCATGTAGACCAACAACATCAGACACCAAAACTTTCTTCCCTCTACCCAGTCACTTCTTAAGCAAGAGACAATTTACACTCTGTTCATCTTACATACCCTCACCAGAAATACTCTAGAGTAATAATGTGTATACATCTTAAGCCATAAGGCTTTCTGTTATTAATGTGGCACTGTCTTATAAAGCACTGTATTTTGAGTATAGCATGGGACTATGCTAGAAATAAGAATCAAAGCCATAAAAACCACTAGGATTGTTTGCTAAGACTGCAGAGAATCAGGGTAAGAAAAACAGGAGGAGATGCATAGCATAGAACGACTAATCAGAGATGTCCCAACAAATATCTTGAATCCACTTAATGAAGTGAAGGGAGAGATTAAGGATATTAAGAAGACAATGGAAGAACATACTGATGAAATTATAACATACATAAAAAGAAAAAGGATGACGGTGATGAATGCCACAAAGTAAGAAATCAAAAGTACACTGGAAGCACATACAGCAGATTTGAAGAGGCAGAGGAAAGAGCCAGTAATGTGGAAGACAGTACAGCTGAAATCCTACAGATAGTAGAACAGATAGGAAAAAGACAAAAAATCCAACAAGGACTCAGGGAACTGAATGACAACACAAAACACACAAACATATGTATTATAGGCATCCCAGAGGGAGAAGAGAAGGGAAAGGGAGCAGTAGGAGTGTTGGAGGAAACAATGGCTCAAAGTTTCCCAACTCATTTGAGGGATGTGGATGTACATGCCCAGGAAGCACAGCATACCCAAAGAGTATAAATCCTAATAGGCCAAGACCAAGACATATACTTGTCAAACTGCACAATGCTCAAGACACAGAGATTACTGAAAAGAGCAAGAGAAAAGAAATCCATCACATACATATAAGGGAAGCATGACATGATTAAGTGCTGATTTCTCATCAGAAATCATGGAGGCAAGAAGGCAGTGGTATAACACAATTAAGGTGCTAAAAGAAAAAAATGTTCAGCCAAGAATTCTCTATCCAGCAAAGATGGCATTCAAATATAAGGGAGAGTTCAAAATATTCACATAAAAAGAGAAATTAAGAGAGTTTATCAATAAGAAGCCTTCCCTTCAAGAAATACCAAAGGGGGAAGCGGACTTGGCTCAAGGTATAGAGCATCTGCCTACCACATGGGAGGTCCACATTTCAAACCCAGGACCTCCTTGACCTGTGTGGAGCTGGCCCATGAGCAGTGCTGATGCACGCAATGAGTGCCATGCCACACAGGGGTGTCCCCGTGTAGGGGAGTGCCATGGGCAAGGAGTGCGCCCCGTAAGGAGAGCCACCCAGTGCAAACGAAAGTCCAGCCTGCCCGGGAGTGGCACCGCACACATGGAGAGCTGATAGAGCAAGTTGACCCAATAAAAAGAGACACAGATTCCCGGCCTCTGACGAATAGAAGCGGACACAGAAGAACACACAGCAAATGGACACAGAGAGCAGACAACCCGAGGGAGGGAGGAAGGGGAGAAATAAATAAGTCTTTAAAAAAGATTACTAAAGGGAGTTCTGCAGGTCAAAAGGAAAAAACAGGAGAGTTACAGGAGAGTGTAAGAAAAACTAAAAAGAGAAAAAGAGAAATAAAAAAAAACATGTGGCATACATAAACCTAAGGAAAATATGGCTAATGTAATTCCTTGACAGTAAAAACACTGAACGTTAATGGATTAAACTCTCCAGTCAAGAGACACAGATTGGCAGCATGGATAAGGAAATATGACCCATCTATATGCCATCTCCAAGAAACCACCCTTAGACCCAGGGACACAGGGAAGTTGAAAGTAAATGGCTGGAAAACAATTTTACATGCAAACGATAACTAAAAAAGGGCAGGAGTAACTATACAAATATCGGACAAAGTAGACTTTATATGCAAGACTATCATAAGAGACAAAGAAGGCTACTATATATTAATAAAATGGATAATCTATCAAGAAGAAAGAACAATCATAAACATTTATGCACCTAGCCAGGGCGCCTCAAAATACATGAGGCATACATTGGAAAACTAAGTGGAAAAATAGAAGCCTCTACAATTATAGTGCAAGAATTCAATATACCATTATCACCATTAGACAGAACATCTGGAGAGAGAATCATTAAAGAAACAAAGATTTTGAATAATACATTAGAGGACCTGTACCTAATAGACATATACAGAACATTACACCCAAATACAGCAGGATATACTTTCTTCTTGAGTGCACATGGATCATTCTCCAGGATAGACCACATGCTAGGCCAGAGAACAACTCTGAATGAATTCAGAAAGATTAAAATTATACAAAGTAATTTCTCTGACCACAATGGAATGAAACTAGAAATCAGTAAGGGGCAAAGAACCAGCTTACCACAAAGATATGGAAATTAACACACTCTTAGACAAACAGTGGGTCAAGGAGGAAATTGCCAAAGAAATCAGTAACTGCCCTGAAACGAATGAAAATGACAACACAAAATATCAAAACCTATGGGATCTAGCAAAAGCTGTAAGGAGGGAAATTAATAGCCATAAATGCCTATAATATTAAAAAAGAAGAGCTAAAACCAAAGACCTAACTGCACACCTGGAGGAATTAGAAAAAGAACAACAAACTAACCCCAAAGGAAGTAGAAAGAAGGAAATAACAAAGATTAGAGCAGAGCTAAATGAAATTGAAAATAAGCACTAGGAAAAATAAAACCAAAAGTTGGTTCTTTAGGAAGATTAATAAAACAAACAAACCCTGAGCTATACTAACAAAGAAAAAAAGAACAAAGGTGCAAATACATAAAATAAAAAATGAAGAAGGGGATATTATCAGTGACCCCACAAAAATAGAGTGTCATAAAAGGCTACTTAGAAAAATTGTATGCCAACAAAATGGACAATCTAGAGGAAATGGACAAACTCCTAGAAACACACAAGCAGCCTACACTGACAAAAGAAGAAACTGATGAACTCAACAGACCAATCATAGGTAATGAAATAGAATTAGTCCTCAAAAATCTCCCAATTATGAAGAGCCCAGGAGTAGATGGCTTCACAGGTGAATTCTACCAAACATTTTGGAAAGAACTAACATCAATCCTGCTTAAACTTTTCCAAAAATAGAAGTGGAGGAAAACATTGCCTAACTCATTCTATAACACCAACATCACCCTAATACCAAAGTCAAACAAAAACAAATCAAACAAATCAGACACCATGAACAAGTGGGTTTCATTCCTGCTATGCAAGGATGGTTCAACATAAGAAAACAAATCAATGTAATACACCACATAAAGAGACTGAAAGAAAAACAGCACGTGATCATCTCTATGGGCGCAGAGAAAGCATTTGACAAAATACAGCACCATTTCCTGATTAAAGCACTTCAGAAGATAGGAATGGAAGGACACTTCCTCAACATGATAAAGGGTATATGTGAAAAACCCACAGCTAACATCATATTCAATGGTGAAATCCTAAACCTTTCCCTCTAGGATGTGGAACAAGACAAGGATGCCCACTTTCACTGCTCTTATTTAATACTGTGTTAGAAGTACTTGCTCAAGCACTGAGACAGGAAGAAGATATAAAAGGCATACAAATTGGAAAAGAAGAAGTAAAAATTCAACTCTTTGCAGATGACATGATCCTATACATAGAAAGCACTAAGAAATCTTCATCAAAGCTTCTAGAGTTTATGAATAAGTTCAGTAAAGTGACAGGTTATAAGATCCATGTGCACTAATCAGTGGCATTTCTGTATACCAATAATGAGCAGATGAGGAGGAAATCAAGAAAAAAAAATCCCATTTACAATAACAACTAAAAGAATCAAATACTTAGGAATAAATTTAACTAAAGATGTAAATGACTTAAATGCAGAAAACTATGCAACACTATTTAGGGAAATCAAAGAAGACCTAAATAAATGGAAGAATATTCCCTGTTCGCAGATGGGAAGACTAGACATCATTAAGTTGTCTATCCTACCCAAAGTGATTTACAGATTTAATGCCATCCCAATAAAAATTACAATGTTTTTTACTGAATAGGAAAAGGTAATAATGAAATTTATTTGGAAGGGCAAGGGGCCCAAAATAGCCTAAGACATATTGAAAAAGTAAAATGAAATTGGAGGAATCACACTGACTTCAAAACATACTACAAAGCTACAGTGGTCAAAACTGCATGGCATTGGCACAAGGATAGGCATACTAAGCAATGGAAATGAATTGAGAGTTCTGATACAGATCCTCACATATAAAGTCAACTGATATTCAACAAGACAACCAAGCTCACTCAACTGGGAGAGAATGGCCTCTTCAACATACAGTACTGGGAGAACTGGATATTCATATCCAAAAGAATGAGAGAGGAATACCACTTTGTATCTTAAGCAAAAATTAACTCAAGATGGATCAAAGAAATAAATATAAGAGTCAAGACCATAAAGATCTTGGAAGATAATGTAGGGAAGCATCTACAGGATCCTGTGTTAGGAAATGGTTTCACGAACTTTACACCCAAAGCATGAGCAACAACAACAAAATAGATGGATGGGATCTCCTCAAAGTTGAGGACTTTTGTACCTCACAGGAGTTTATCAAGAAATGAAAAGGCAGCCTACTCAATGGGAGAAAATATTTAGTAGCCATCTGTATTATGCAGGGTTCTCTAGAACCGTGAACAGAATCAACAGGAGATACCTGTAAATAGTATAAGGTTTTATAAGAGTCTCTCACATGACCATGGGGATGCACAAGTCCAGGTTCTGCAGGCAGGCTGCAAACCAGGGGCTCCAATGAAAGTTCAATGAAGGTCACTGATGAGTTCCGGTAGATGCTGACCATCCAAAGATGAGCTGGAAAATTCTCTCTGAATGCTGACATCACTTCCCCTTTAAAGGCATTCAACTGAGTGGATAAAATGGCACTCACTGCTGACGGCAGTCTCCCTAGTTGATCATAGATGTAATCAGTCATCCAGGCAGTAAACTCACTGATGCTAAAACTCATATATATCCTTATATTACAATTAACCCAGTACTTGCTTGACCAAACTACTGGGCACAATTACCTAGTCTGGTTGAAACATTAGCCTAACCATACCATCTATCTGATAGGGACCAATATCCAGCAGATACAAAGAAATCCTACACCATTATCTGTTAGGGGCCTAATATCCAGCATATATAAGGAAATCCTATACCCCCAAAATTAAAAGACAACCCATTTTAAAAATGGACCAGTGATTTGAATAGTGATTTGAAAAGAAGAAATACATACAGCTAAAAAGCACATGAAAAGGTGCTCATGATGCAGCAAGATGATACAACTAAAAGACACAGATTCTGGATGCCGCTGACAAGAATACAAGTGGACACAGAAGAACACACAGCAAATGGACACAGAGAGCAGACAACTGGGGGGGTTGTGACAGGGGAGAGAAATAAATAAAAAATTAGTCTTTAAAAAAAAAAGATGCTCACATCACTGACTATTATGCAGGTCAAGATCACAATCAATATATCATCTTACATCCATTAGACTGGCAGCTATTAAAAAACAGAGGACTACAAGTATTGGAGAGGATATGGAGGAATGGGAACCTCATTCACTAATGGTGGGAAAAAGGAATTGACTACAAAGGTAGAACAGGGAATTTATGGGGTGCCACCTTAACTATGATATGGCTACAAGAATGTTTGTATAAGAACTTAGAACTGTACACTAAATAGGGTGACTTTTACTGTACATAACTTACACTTCAATAAACCTGAAGTTAAAACACGAAACAAAACTTACAACTTGTGAAATCAAATTTCTCTGTAAGGCAACATATAACTTCTGCAAGCCAGCAAGTAGAGCTCTTAGAAATTATCAATAAGACAGAGATTAAAATGTCCCTAATTCTTAAAGAACATCAGGCACTAGAAAAGAGTTTTAATAAAGGTTCCCAGATTAGAAATTGTGTCCATCATTAATATAGGAAAATTCTTTTTTCCCACCAAATATATATTCCTTTGTAAAGTTCCACTGGTCTCACCACCCAGGCTATTATTATTCCTCATCTAAAGTATAACAAAAACTTTCTCAATGGTTCTTCTAGACTCTGTCTCACTGCACTCCATACTATTCTCCCCACTGCTTTCCACATTTCTTTCTCAATCAAATATGATTATGCAGGCTTCTTGCTCTAAAGACTGATACTTCTCCATTGACCGGAAGAAAAGCCCAAAGGCAAGCAAGACCCTTCTCCAATTAGTTCTAACTTACCTCTTTAGATTCACCTCTTGTTCTGCCTTCCCTAACATGAACTTGTAGCCCAATATATACAATTACACCCTAAGAACACATTGGCCATAACCACTTGAAATTTACACTTGTTGTCTTTTCTGGATCTCTGCACCATTTTGCTCATATTTCACTCTATCTGAACGGACTTCTTTGTTCAGGTTGGGGAAGGCTTTTCCAGAGCCTGTTCTCTCCACTGTATTCCACAGCACACACCTCTTATAGAGCATTAGGCACAAGTGTAAACAGTTGTCTCTACTTATCTACACTCCCCAAAGTACAATCTCCTCAAGGACATGTCTTGACTTATTTGTTTCTCTAGGGCCTACCTCAGCCCTATTCAAATTGAACAGGTATTCCAGTGGGTCAGAGACTTATAAAGGCAGTTGTTACTGAGACTTTATTACTCAGTAAATTAGTGTAGTAAGGGCAACTCTTGAGAATTTATAAATACCATCATTTTTATATTGGTTAAAATAGCATTCTAAATTTAGAAGAGAGTGCTTAGGGATGGGGGGATCAAAAGAAGTGAAATAAGAAAGCCCACATGAGCTAGTAGCTGTGTGACTTTGGGTAAGTGTTAACCTTTCTGAGTGTATTTTCTAGACATATAAAATGAGAATACTAACATTATCTGTATTCACAGGGATACTGTAAATACCTCAATGAGATAACATTATGTGAAAGTGCTTCTGCAACTGTAAAGGGCTACATATATTTTAGTAGTGATGAGGAAAAAATACTACTGTCCAGGTTCAAAGAGTCCACCATGAAGAACGAGTTTAATGCATAACGTCAATAAATGATTTGGAAAAATCTCCAAAGGTAGTGGACAGGGTGACTATAAAAGGGTGACTGTGTGTGTTTAGCAGTTGCTTAAACAGAATGCATATTCAAAAACAATTTGGAGGACATTATCAGGAAAGTGAAAAGAATGGAAAAAAATAGTTGCAAATCATCTATCTGACAAGGATTTACTATCCAGAATGCCTACATTGCAAAAACGAAAGATAACACAACTTAAAAATGCAGAAAGGATATAAAAAAACATTTCCCTAAAGAAGATATACTAATGGCCAGCAAGTACATAGAGATGCTCAGCACCCAGAACAACTAATAAAACGATGATGATGTGTAACCCCCATCCCAAAAGAGAGACAGTATCTATAACTACAAGCAAGATAGTTCCTTCCATTTGCCCCAGAAAATCTAAGCTCCTCTCAATCTGAAGCAGAGTGGGCATTACCATTCTCAGGTCCTCAAGATTGAGGAATGAACAAGCATAAGAGGGAAATGCAACCATAGACCAAAGTAGACATTATTATGTAGTAACAGAAGGA
This sequence comes from Dasypus novemcinctus, assembly GCF_030445035.2. NCBI lineage: Eukaryota > Metazoa > Chordata > Mammalia > Cingulata > Dasypodidae > Dasypus > Dasypus novemcinctus. The sequence continues at coordinate 151,560,620 of NC_080674.1, read as the reverse complement.
CTTGTAACAATGATATAAACAGAGTGGTTACCAAAGGTTCTGAGGGAAGGAAGAGGGAAGACTCAGTGGAACACAGGGCATTTTGGGGGTACTGGATTTTTTCTGCATGATATTGCAATGACAGATACAGGGCATTACACATTTTGTCAAAACCTGTAAAACCGTACGGTGCAAAGTGCAAACCATAATGTAAACGATAGACCTTGGTTAGCAGCAATGCTTTAATATTTGTTCATCAATTGTAACAAATGTACAACATTAATGTAATGTGTTATTAATAGGGGTAAATGTGGGAAAGGAGGGGATGAAGTATACGGGAATCCCCTATACTTTCGATGTACCTTTTCTGTAATTTAAAACTTCCTTAAATATAAAGCTTATTATATGGAAAAAAAGAGATGCTAAGCATCATTGGCCATTAGGGAGATGCAATAAAATTGATTTGTTTAAAAAAAAGGAAAGTATATTAAAGATCTGAATAACCTATGAAGAAAAAAACAACAACAACAAAAAACATAATGAGATACCACTTCTCACCCACTAGGATGAAAAAGTTTTGGTAATGAATGTCAACAATGTTCACACAACACTGTGAATGGAATTCAATTAATGCCACTGAATTATACAGTTAAAACGGTTAAAATGGCAAATTTTATGATATAAATATGTTACTACAACATAATTAAGAAAAAACAGTCTGAGTGGGGGGAATATAATCAGTGAATTAAAAATAATTTAAAATTTTATCTAAATAATGAGATTTTTCAGGTATTGTTGGAACTTTCAATAAAATACACTTTGAAACCTGGCAAAGCCATAATTAAGAATTTTCAGTTTCAAAGATTAGCCTATAAGTGAAAGTAAATAACAGTAGAATTAGTCTAATGGCATCCTTCAACAGGTCAAAAACAAAACAAAGATTTATAGAAAATGTTGCTTTTGAATTGAAAAGATCTATAATGCCAAAAATGAGAATCATTCTATACTTTTCTAATAGCAAAATACAGTGTGTCAGCATTCAGATGGCTATAATTAAAAGGACTTACAATAACAAGTGTTGACAAGGACGTGGAAAAATTGGAACATGCATGTGCTGCTGATGGGAATAAAAAGTGATGCAATGGCTGTGGAAAACAGTTTGGCAGTTTCTCAAAAGTTAAACACAGACTTACCAAATGACCCAGGTAATTCCACGCCTAGACTAATATCCAAGAGAACTGAAAACGTATGTTCACAGAAGAACTTGTACATAAAGGTTCATAACAACATTTTTTACAATAGCCAAAAAGTAGAATCAACCCAAATGTCCATCAATTGATGAAAGGATAAATAAAATGTGGTATATACATACAACAGAATATTATTCAGTCATAAAAAAGAAGTGCTGATACCTGTGACAACATGGATGAACCCTGAAAAAGTTATGCTAAGTGACGGAAGCCAGATACAATGACCACATGTTGTATGATTCCATTGATATGAAAGGCCCAGAATATGTAAACCCATAGAAGCAAAGCATAGTAGTGGTTGTCAGGGAGGGAGGAGATGGGGAGTGACTGCTAATGGATCCAGGGTTTCTTTTTTTGGGTGATAAACATGTTCTGGAATTGGTGCACCATCTTGTGAATATACTAAAACCACTGAATTATATCCTCTAAAATAGTGACTTTTATGTTACATGAATTATATCTCATAAAATTCATTTAAAAAATTCAGTCTGAGTCAGAGCAGAGCCATGCATCTGATTAAACATGGCATAAACCTTGTGACCTGAGGGCCATGAGCAGTTCAGCTGTTTCAAACTTAAATGTTAGACCACAGATTACACACAGCCTTGTGGCCAAGAGCCAAAGGTAGGCACTGTCAAATCAAAAAGGTGAGACAGAAACTGATATGACACCATCTCTCATGTACAAAGCTGCCAGACAATAATTTGAAAGGTTGCATCTGCTAAAAACTCTTTCTTGGTTCATGTGTCTCAAAAATTCATCAAAAAATATACATTTAAACACAGAGCTGAGAAAACATTTCTCAAAAGCACACCTTGTTCTAGCCAAACGCATCTTTTGGCCTTCTGTACTGCAAGGAGAGTTTCAACACTATTCTGTACCTTTAATACAAATTTATCCTCAACACACTGACTTTCATAGTAGTGAGGTGTTTTATAAGAGATTGGTTCTTTTACTGTAAAATGGGATAAAGGCATTGCACTAAATATGATCCAAAGAGGACTCTTTATTTCCCCTGCCAATAATGGAAAGATGGGAAGAATTCTGTCCCTAACAGTAATTGATATCACCAATGATGTTCTTTATTATTTTTTTAATTTTTTTCTCTTTTAAATTTTACATTAAAAAAATATGAGGTCCCCATATACCTCTCACCCCCTTCACTCCAATCCTCCTACATCAACAACCTCTTTCATCTTGGGACATTCATTACATTTGGTGAATACATTTTGGAGCACTGCTGCACCACATGGATAACGGTTTACATTGTAGTTTACACTCTCCCCCAGTCCACCCAGTGGGCCATGCAGGACATACAATGTCCCACATCTGTCCCTGCAGTACCACCCAGGACAACTCCAAGTCCTGAAAATGCCCCCACATCATATCTTTTCTTCTCTCTCCCTACCCTCAGCAGCTACCGTGGCCACTTTCTCCACATCAATGCTACAATTTCTTCCATTATTGATCACAATAGTTCTGAGTAGAATATCAGTAAATCCACTCTAATCCATACTCTATTCCTCCATCCTGTGGACCCTGGGATGGTTATGTCCACTCCACCCCTATCCAATGATGTTCTACTATCTAGAAAGGAGGCATTCACTTCAGCAGAGAGAGAAAAGTCACAATTACAATGAGGGTCAACCAAGAGTCAATTAACTGGAATGTTAAAATCCACTGAGAATAGTTTTCAATACTCCATGTTTAAAGAAAAAGTGATATACTACACAGTTTACAAGAATATAAACACAAAGCCATAATTCTAGGATATCAACATAGTACCACTGGTCAACACACACTCAATCCACGATTGTAGCAACATAGATTATATGTGCTTCAAAGTCAAGGTCTATGTTTGTGTTACTCACCTATTCCCAGAGCACAGTACAGTGTCTAGTATATTATCAAAAAATGGTTCTACAATTAATATTCAGTGTAAATGCTAATCTGAAATAACCAGCCTAAGCCACTGTAAAACTAGAGTCCAAGAATTTACTCTCTACTTTATAAATCTACGTATGAAAGGAGTGGAAGGAGAGAACTTTTAGAAGGATTTTCCAACCTATTCTTGAGCATTCACATACTATATTCACTCTTCCAAAGAGTAGATTAAATAAGTACTGAGACATATGACAGATACCTACTAACTTTTTTTGCATCATGGGCAAAAGATGAGTTGGGCTAAATTAAATACTTTATTACCCAGGCTGCCTTCAAGAAAGGGCTGATTCCTCCCCCGATGCTGTGAAGAAGAGCTGAGATGAAGTCCTTTGTAAAGAGGTTCTAGGGACAAGCCAACAAAATGTTTTCACAACAAACCTCCCATGAGAACAAGACACAGCACAAACACAAGAAGAGACAGCAGAGGACAAATCCTGGTGGTTTTTTAACAGTAGCTTATACTGCCAGTGTTTCGTGCCACCACCAACTTCCCCCCAACGCGGGAGCACGTAGCATCCCGGACCTGCACGTAGGCAGCACGTAGCATCCCGGTACCACCGTGCACGGTGAGCCGAGGGTGGCCTCCTCCCAGCTTCACTAGCTGTGTGGCCTTAAGTAAGGCTTTAGGCTTTTCATCCATAAATCGGGGACTCATCACGGTGGCTGGCTGCCAGAAAGAAATGAATTTGTGTGTGTAAAACACCTGGCACAGAGGGCAGATACTCAAAAATGTTAAGCCCCTGCCTGTACGCTTCACTACCGCCAGAGGAAAACAAACCAAAAACATAATAGTTCTCTTCTTTTACAGCAGGTATCCAGCAGTTGTATCCCGCCAGGGATTCAAAAATTAATCAGAAGGTGGTCTTGACCTCAAGGAGCCTATAGTCAGCACAGGGGATGGGCGGTGCGAGTGACTGTTAAACGCTATAAGCCGGCAAGCCCGGCAGCTGGCTGAGCACCTGCCTCGACGAGGGGCAAGGGGCGCCCTGGATGCTCCTCGGCACCTACAGAACGTGGGCAAATTCTTTTCATGGCTGAATATAAAAATCTTGGGCCATGAGTGCTAGAAACTCGCATCAAACCTGCTTAAGCAAAGAAGAAACGAAAAGCTGTACCTCCAAGTGAGGTTGCGGGGGTTCTCCACTCTGCAGACCTCGACCTCACGCCAAGCTACAAGATGGCGTCCAGGCCAGCTGCTCAGAGGAGGCGAGGGGCTGCTTCCGGAAGACCCTGGGAGCCCTGTACTCGTCTCTCATTGGCTCAAACTGGCTTGGGCTTGCCCACCTCTCAACCAATCACTAGCAAGGGATGGTAGCCTCATCAAGATTAAGTAAAATTCTTATCTTCTACAGTGGAAGGAGTGTTTGAGAGTCAAAAACAGAGTCTGATACAAAGAATTCAGTAAATAAATCTTTGGTGAAGGAATGGATGGAGGAATGAATGGCTGGATCTCTAATATAATGGAATCTGTGCTCTTTTAAAGGAGGTGTTTGCTTTGGGTAGGAGGAAAGAGTAATTTGAGTATGTCCAAAATGACTTCCTTGGAAAGTCATCAGCAATTAAGCAGACTACCATTAACATTTCTGAGGCAAAGAATATGAATCAGGCACTATGTGAAGTGTAGCTTGTGGTTAAGAGCACAAGATTTGCAGGGAGACAGGCCTGGGTTCAAATACCAGCTCTACCATTCATTAGGTAGTAAGCTTAGGCAAAAAGTTGCCTAGCGTTTCAGAGACTCAGTTTTTTCACCTGCCAAATTGAGAAACAAGAGTTGCTTCCTCACAGTGTTGTGAGGAGTCAATGATAAAACGTATCTGAAATGGTCAGCAGCACACTGAGTGTTAAAGGAATGTTACTATTATTCATAATAATCAAATCCATCCTGAACTGACTTTAGTTTCATACAAGTCATACATAAAACTGGAAAGGTACGTTTTCCCTGGCTGAAATTGTAAAGTTCAATAAATGGACTGACAAATATTAAATATGTCCTCACATTGGCTGGCAGGACTGTGGTGGGTAGGCTCCTCCCATCTTAAGTAAGGCTACCTACTTAGGGACCTGGTCTTGTTCTGTGATAAGGCCATACTGGGTCCCCTGAACATGCCCACCTACAAGACAAGTTACTACCAGGCTTCACTGTTTAAAAAAATTTTTTTAAGATTTTTAAAAATTTCTTTCTCTCCCCTCCCCCCCTCAATTGTCTGTCTCTGTGTCCATTCGCTATGTGTTCTTCTGTTACCACTTCTATCCTTATCAGTGGCACTGGGAATCTGTGTTTCTTTTTGTTGCGTCATCTTGTTGTGTCAGCTCTCTGTGTGTGCAGCACCATTCTTGGGCAGGCTGCACTTTCTTTCACGCTGGGCGGCTCTCCTTACAGGGCACACTCCTTGAGCGTGGGGCTCCCCTACACAGGGGGACACCCCTGCGTGGCAGGGCACTCCTTGCGCACATCAGCACTGAGCATGGGCCAGCTCCACACGGGTCAAGGAGGCCTGGGGTTTGAACTGCAGGCCTCCCATGTGGTAGGCAGATGCCCTATCCATTGGGCCACGTCCGCTTCCCTACTGTTTAAAATTGATATATTTACTTAAGAGAAATGAAAACATAAGCCCTCACAAAGGCTTTTACAGGAACATTCATAGCAGCTTTATTCATAGTAGTCAAAAAAAAAACAAAAACAAATGACAGTATATTCATATACTAAAATACTATTTAGTAATAAAAAGGAATGAACTCTGATACATGTAATATGTATGAATCTCAAAAACATGTTGAATGAAAAAATCCAGACACAAAATAGTACTTACTGTATGGTTGCATTCAGTCCAAATCCTAGAAAAGGCAAATTAATCTATAGTGACAGAAAGCAGGTCAGTGGTTGCCTAGAGCCAGTGATTGGGGATGGGTGGGCATTGACTGAAAATTTTGGAATAACAGAAATATTCTCTGTCTTGTGGTGGTGGTGGGTACAAGAACATATACATGTTTCAAAACTCATCAAACTGTTTACTTAAAATAGGTGCATTTATCACTTGTAAATTATACTTGAATAAAGTTGATTTTTTTTAAGTAATGGGAAAAAATCAAACCTATATGTTACCCCAGTATGCATCTGTATGTGGGAGCACATTTTTTTAAATGTAGGTCTATGCATATATATTTACATAATATTTAGTCACTAAAATTTATTGAGCATTTATTATGTACCAGGGACCATTTAGAGTGTTTTACATTTAATCCTAAGAACAACCCTTGAAATAAGTACTTTTATTATTCTCATTTTAGGGATGAGAGAAATACATTGTATATATATGTATATAACACATATATATAAGAAATGTCTGGAAGGAGCTACCCTACAATCTTTATAGTCATTATCTGTGAGCAGTAGAATACCGGAGATTTCAATTCCCTACAATTTCCTAATTTTTCTATAATGACTGCATATTACTTATAGCATTTACAAACTAATAAAATAATTTGTACTGCATCTTATCTACTTATAACAGGTTTGCTAATGTAGTAGCTTTGAAACTTTTTAATAGCAGCTAATTCTTTATTATTCAAACAAAGTTTTACATGACTAATATTTGTATAAATTAAGACTATTTGAATGGTATTTTATTAGTATACATTAAGTACACATTTATATATATACATGTTTCATGAACATAAACATCTTAAATTGTTAGTTAGGGAATGATTATTTCTGTTCCATATCAACTTCAGGATGCAAGTTATTTTTTTTAAATTCTGATATACATAGATGAGTGTCTGCAAGTGGTACTAGTTTTTCCTCAACAGTTTGCTTTACAATTGCAAGCTATTTTTCTATTAAAATGGCCCAGAAACTTAAAGAGAGAGATAATTGAATATAATCTAAAGATACACCTTAAAGAATAAATAATTTAAATATTATGGGATAAAATACCCAGATTTTAGAAAATTAGAATGAATGAATGAATGTCTTATCACTCACATGCATTACCATAAATATAAAAAAGAAGAGATAAAGCATTTCAATCATAAACTGAGACTACGAAAATAACATTACTGCTTCTGTTATGCATTCACCAATTTTAACAACCTTACTGAATAGCATTCTGAAATATAATATTAAGAGCCTGCAGTGAGTAGTGGGCTTTACTCCTGCCTAGAATCTAACTATCATTTAATTAAGTAAAGTATACATGTGTCATAGTAGTATACATAGTAAATTAGTAGTTTTACTTTACTTATGTAAATATGCCTAGACCTCAATTTTTGAAAAGACAAGGGCAAAATTTGCTAATATGTGCACAATAACAATAATAGATGTTTTAATCTAATGATTACATAAAAATGAGTTAACCCAGCAAACAAGTTAACATGGGGTGATCTCCCATGTAACAAAATTTGGTATGTATGTAGTGCATTACAACATGTATATTATTTTTTAAGTAATTATATATTTGAAAATAATAAAATTATTGCATGGAAAGACTTGCTCTCTATATTGTTAGACTTATAAAAGATTCAATAAATTGAACAACTTATTGGGACAATTGTATATCCTTGTGATGATCAGTTTTATGTGTCAATTTGGCTAGGCCATAGTCCACAGTTATTCAAACACTAATCTAGGTATTGCTGTGAAGGCATTTTTGTATATGTGATTATTATGAATACTCAGCTGACTTTAAGTAAAGGAAATTTTCCTAGATAATGGGGGGGAGGGGTGCTGATTCAATAGTTGATAGGCCTTAAGAGCAAATTTGTTTCCCTGAAGAAAAAAATACTTCCACCTATAGACTCAGTTTCATTTCATTTCTGAGAGTTCTAGCCTGCCCATCCTGATGTCTTGCACTGTGAATTTTGGATTTGCCTATTCAGCCTCCACAACCACGTAAGCCAATTGCTTGCAATAAATCTCTGATTCTGTTTCTCTAGCAGAAACCTGACTGACACAGATTTTGGTACAGTAAGTGTGATCCTGCTCTAACAAATTCCTAAAAATGTAGAAGTGGCTTTGAATAATGGATAGTAGCAGAGGTTTGTTTTGTTTTAACTTTTTATTTAAACCATGTCAAACTTACAAGAAAGGTGCAAAAATAATACAGAGAACTCCAATATGTTCTCTACCCAGACACCCAGATTTACCAACTTTTAATGTTTTACATTTGTTATATCATTCTATCTATATCTATTTTCTAAACATTTGAGAGTATATTGCCTATTTCATGTTCCTTTATCAGTTGTTATTCAAGAACAAGGATATGATATTCACTTATGTAACTACATTAAGTATAATTATCAAGAAATTTAACATTGATATAAAGCATATAGTCTATATTCTAATATTTTTAATTGTCCCAATAATGTCATTTTGGACATTTTCTCCTCCATTATTAGATCCAGTCCAGGATCATATTCTGGATTTCATTGTCATTGTCTGTTTTGTGTCCCTTTCTCTCTTTTTCTTAAATTTTGGTAACATATAAAACAAAAAGTTTTTCATCTCAACCACTCCCCTTAATACAATGCAGTTGCATTAATCACATTTACAGTGTTGTGCTACCATCATCAGCAAACATTTTATTAAAACTTTTCCATAATCCCAAATAGATACCCTATATCCATTGTGTAATAAATCCACATCTCTCCTATCCACCACCCTGGGTAACCTGTATCTACTTTCTGTCTCAATGAATTTGCATTTTCCAGTTTTTCATATAAGTGAAAGTATACAACATTTCTCTCTTTTTTTTTTTTTTTGCACCTGACTTATTTCACTCAATACTATGTCTTCAAAGTTCATCCATGTTGTAGCATGTATCAGAATTTCATTCCTTTCTATGGCTGAATAATATTCCATTGAATGTATATACTACATTTTGTTGATCAATGTATCTGTTGACGGACACTTGGATTGCTTCCACCTTTGGATAATGCTGCTATGATTATTGATGTACAAATATCTTTTTGAGTTCCTTAGGTATATAAAAGTAGGATTGCTGGGCCATATGGTAATTCTATGTTTAAAGCAAGATGATGCTTTCTGTCCAAAGACAGAAAGGGGCTGGCTGCCAGCAATCCTTGGTCCTTAACTTCTTGGTCACATGGAATGCTGAGGTCTTCTCCTTTCCCCACTGGGTTTCCTTGACTTCTGGCTTCTTTTGTTGATTACTCTCTGTGGCGTTCTCTGTAAGGCCTCCAGTAATAGGATTAAGACCTATCCTGATTCAGTTGGCCACAACTTAAATAAAAAAAAACCTCCTTAAAAGATCCTATTTACAATGGGTTTTACCCATAGGAATGTGTTAAGATTCCTACAGATGTGGCACTCACAGGCACACTCAAGTAATCTCAGCAGAAGCCAGGAGTAGGGATGGGATTATCTAGGAACGATCTCTGGAGTATCCTCTTGTCTAATGATGTGAATCGCTGGGATATACCCAAGAGATCCCGGAAGATTTTTGAGAATGGTACACCAACAGAAACACTGCCAGGTTGGACTCAAAGGGACAGGATAAATTGCAGGAAGGTTATTAAAGCTGTGGGCACAGAGGACAGAGCCGTGGCCATGGTTTATAGAGAATTATTTCCCAGTTGTTGAACTTTAATGGAATTTCCCTCCTGGATTACACAATTGCTTGTGACTGGCAATCTCTCTGTTCCTTTCATTTTTCCCCTTTTGTCACAGAAATGTTGATAACCATTATATTATTTCTGTCCCATCTTTATATTCCGGGGGCAGATAACATGTTTTCTAGTTTCACAGATCAACAGATTATGAAGGATTTTACCTCAGGATGAACAATCATATACAATAATCATTGTCTTAGCAATACCTTATTTCAATCATGAGATTTGGGACTTTTGAGCTGCAGATATTTAGGTGAGATTTTAGACTTTGAGTTGATGCTGTAATGAATTGAGAGGTTGGGGATGTTAGCATGGATGAATGTATTTTACATGTGGAATGGATATGAATCTTTGAGGGCTAGAGTGTGAACTCTAACAGCCTAAATAATGGTTCCCCCAAATATCAGGTCCTAATCCCTGGAACCTGTGAATGATATTTTACATGGTGGAGTTCTTGCACGTGTGCTTAAAATAAGAATCTTGAGATGGGGAGATTATTCTGGATTATTCAGGTTGACCCTAAATATAATCACATATGTTCTTTAAAGAGTGAAACAGAAAGAGATTTAACACAGACACACAGAGGAGAAAGAAATTTGAAGATGGACTTTCTGAAAATGCTAGTCTTGAAAATTGGGAATGAAGCCACAGCCCAAGAAATGCCAGCAGGCACCAGAAGCTGTAAGAAGTAAGGAAGAAAATTTTCCCTAGAGCTTCTGAAGGGAGTATGGTCCTGCTGACACCTTCATTTGGCCCAGTGATATTGATTTTGGATGCCTGGACTCCAGCATAATAAATTCCTATTGTTTTAAGTCACCCGGTTGGGTTTTTTTTTTTTTTTAAGATTTATTTATTTATTTATTTCTCTCCCTTTCCCTCCCAACCCTGGTTGTCTGTTTCCTTGTGTCTATTTGCTGAGTGTTCTTCTTTGTCTGCTTCTGTTGTTGTCAGCGGCATGGGAATCTGTGTTTCTTTTTGTTGCGTCATCTTGTTGGGTCAGCTCTCTGTGTGTGCAGCGCCATTCCTGAGCAGGCTGCACTTTCTTTCGCACTGGGCGGCTCTCCTTACAGGGTGCACTCCTTGCGCATGGGGCTCCCCTACACAGGAGACACCCCTGCGTGGCACGACACTCCTTGCGCGCATCAGCACTGCGCAGGCCCAGCTCCACACGAAGTCACCCAGTTTTTTGATAATTTGTTATAGCATCCCTAGGAAACTAGTACAATATTATCCTATGGTGGGAAAAAGGAACTTGACCCTTACCTCAAATCATAAACCCAAACAAATTTCAGACTTAATGTAGATATACATATGAAAAACAGTTTAATAAAGTGTCCAATCTCAGATAGTATAGAATATTGTCATGACTTTGGTATAAGAAAAGATTCCTTAAATTGGACACAAAAAGTGTTAACCATAAAACAATGATTTTTTTTTACAGATTTATTTATTTAATTCCCCCCCCCCAGTTGTCTGTTCTCTGTGTCTATTTGCTGCGTCTTGTTTCTTTGTCTGCTTCTGTTGTCGTCAGTGGCACGGGAAGTGTGGGCGGCACCATTCCTGCGCAGGCTGCACTTTCTTTCTCACTGGGCGGCTCTCCTTACGAGGTGCACTCCTGTGGGGCTCCCCTACGCGGGGGGACACCCCTGTGTGGCAGGGCGCTCCTTGTGCGCATCAGCACTGCGCATGGACCAGCTCCACACGGGTCAAGGAGGCCGGGGGTTTGAACCACAGACCTCCCATGTGGTAGACGGACGCCCTAACCACTGGGCCAAGTCTGTTTCCCAAAACAATGATTAATATACTTGACTACATTAAAATTAAGGATTTTGTTCATCAAAGGACAGCATTAGTAGGATGTGACAGTTTGAAAGTTGCTGAGTCCCCCAAAATAAGATTATGTTCTTAAACTAATCTATACTCTTTGATTGTATTAGATTCATTTTAGATCACTTGATTAGATTGCTTCTGTTTGGGCTACATCAGTGAGGCATAACTCAGATTGTGTCTCCGCCCTTCTTATTGGGTCTTATACAAAGGGAGACAGAGAGAGACACACAGAGATAAAAGGAAGTTGCCATATTCGATCCTGTCATGTGAGGGAGGAGCCCTGAGCAGCTGAGAGAGGTCCAGGAATCTGGAACCAGCAGAACATAGAGGCATGGAAAGAGGCCCCCAAAGGAAAGGGCCCACAGAGTGGCTCATATTTGAAGAGATGGACTCTGCCAAATGCCTGATTGCCATGTAGCAGGACAGCAGGATCAACAATAGCTGACTTTGGTGAGAAAGCATCTCTGATGGTGCCTTGATTTAGATATTTTACAGCCTTGGTACTGTAAACTTTTTTTTTTTTAAAGATTTATTTTTTTATTTATTTAATACTCTCCCCTCCCCCAGTTGTCTGTTTTCTGTGTCTTTTTGCTGTGTCTTCTTTCTTTGTCCGCTTCTGTTGTCGTCAGAGGCACGGGAAGTGTGGGCGGTGCCATTCCTGGGCAGGCTGCTCCCTCCTTCGCGCTGGGCGGCTCTCCTTACCGGTGCACTCCTTGCGCGTGGGGCTCCCCTGTGTAGCACGGCACTCCTTGCACGCATCAGCACTGCGCATGGGCCAGCTCCACATGGGTCAAGGAGGCCCGGGGTTTGAACCGCGGACCTCCCATATGGTAGACAGACGCCCTAACCACTGGGCCAAAGTCCGTTTCCCCGGTACTGTAAACTTTTATCCCAAATCATTTTCCATTATAAAAGCCAACCCATCTCTGGTACTTTGCATCAGCAGCCCTGTGGCAAACCAAGATAGAGAGTGAAAAGATGAAGCCACAGAACAGGAAAAGATATGTGTAACACAAAACCAATAAACCAGTTGTATGCAATATATGCAAAGAACTCCTGCTAAGTTTTTTTATTTTTTTAAGAAAAAGAAGGAAGAGTCTTTAGGCATTTCACAAATAGGAAATGTCAATGGCAAAAATGTAATATGAAAAAGTATTCAACCTCACTAGCAATGCAGGAAATGCAGAATAAAGCCACAGTGAGATACTACTGCCCACCTGCCAGAAAGTCTAAAATTTAAAAGTCTGAAAATACAAAGTGTTGGTGATAATGTAGAGCAACAGGAAGTCTCATTCACGATAATAGCAGTGCAATATATGTGTATTATCTATTAAAAGTTGAAGCTATGCATACTTTATGCTCCAGCATTTCCATTCCTAAATTTGTACCTAATGTACAATGTGTGTACATGTACACTAAGAGACAAGTACAAGAACATTCCTAGTGGCATTTTCATAACAGCTGAAAATTGGAAATAGCCCAAATGCTTATTACAGTAGAATGGATAGACACTACACAGCAATAATAATGAATTAATTATTACTACATGCAAAAACATGATGAATCCCAAACACATGATTAAGAACACACACTGTATGGTTCTATTTATATTAAGGACAAAATATAGGCAAAATGTGTTATTTAGGGATGAAAGCTCAACAGTAAAGTAAAATAAAGCAAAGAAGAAGTAACCATAAAGACCAGGATAATACTTAGAGAATGATGGTTTAATGATTAGGAAGAACATGTGGGGGTACTTCTGGGGTATTTACAATGTCTTATTTATTTTAACTTGATGGTGGTTCCCTATGTGTTCAGTCTGCTAACTAACTGATCTATGTTATTGTAGAATACATTTTCTCTGTCTGTGTCACATTTCACAATTAAAAACTAAAAAATAAAATGAAATTACCCAATGGGCAAAAAGGATAGTGGAAAACACTGATTTAATTAGAGCTGAGCTACTAATCAGAGCTAAAGAAAGACCATTAGCCACAAACCCTACCAATACTAGCTCCCCTCCCCCTACCACCCTGTCCTTCCAATGCAACACAGATGCACTTCACAGAAGACAGTCCTAAACAATTCCTTCACTTTTCACTGAGGTATCTCATCCCATGTAGCAGGCCATGGCAAGTCAAAGAAGGAAGGTTTTGGCAGGTGAGTCTATGCATCACCCCTAAAATATGACCTGGTTAACAGCTACCTACTCAGAGGTCCGCTTGGAAAAATATCTTAAGACTTAGGGTGGCTTGATGGAAAGAGCCTTCCACTGAAAGTCAGGAGATGCCATGAATTCTGATTCTGCCTCTGCAACATTTACATGTTGATACTTGACTGTCCCTTTCTCAGCCATGTTTTCCTCACCTGTGAAGAGAAGGCCTTGAGGAGATGATCTCTTCTCCTTCTAAAAGTCTGATTCTAAGATTGTGGAGGTGTGAAAGAGGTGCCTTTGGACACTGTAGCAATCCCAACAACCATGATAATCATCTTTTCTTCTCTAGATCACTGCCATGGTAATAGTCACAATGGCACCATGTTGTTCTTTGATCTTGCAGTATACATTTGTAATCATCTTTCCCCATTTCAGTTGTAAGCAGCTGAAAGCAGCTAATATTGAAACCAGTTTTGGAAAAATAGACAATTCAGAGCTAAGGAGTTTAAAGTAACAGCAGAGGGACAGGAGATAGGCAATGCAGGAGAATTCCACAGTGAAAATCAAGGATCTGGAGAGAGAACAGCACAGAGAAAATGAGAGATGGGCTTTGGTATATGTCAGAACATGGGAGGGAACCAGAATCTCATCAGCCATGTTAGAGAGCAGCCTCACACAGTGTAGACTAGTGGTTAATAATTTCAACTCTAATCGTAATAACCACCATGGCTTAAATTTTCTGAACACTTTCAAGTTAGTACCAAACACTTTACTTTATTTGCTTTACCTCATCTACCTTTCCCAATAATCCTGTGAGGTTATTTATTAATCTGGATAACTTGAGCTTTGCTATGATAACAAATAAACCTCAAATTCTTACTAGCATAACATATCAAACATTTATTTCATATATCACAGTCCCCTCCTCCAAGCAATGACTTAGAGAACTAAGATGTTTCCCCTTTGCAACCCCATCACTTTGCAGTCCTTCACCACCTGCTATAAGGACAAGAGAGAAAAAACATTCCAGGAGAAGTCACACTCATTCTTAACTGCCTTGGGCAGAAAGCGACACATCCCTGCCACTCACATTCCATTGAAAAGTATGAAAAGTATTAGTTTCATGATCTGGCCTCGATACATGGAGGCTGGGAAATGCAGAGGTGCATATAGATATTCATTAAGTAATAACCAACTATGCCAAAAGTTGGTATGGACTATTCCCCTTTTCCAGATTAAGAAACAGAAGCTCAAGAGGTTAAGCATCTTTCCCAAAAGTCATGAGTTTTAGACACTAATCTATCGGACTGTTTTAGTTTGCTAGGCTGCTGAAAACAGGTACCATAAAATGGGTTGGCTTTTAATTCATTAGCTTACAAGCTTACAGTTACAAGGCTGAGAAAAATGTTCAAATCAAGAAATCATCAGGTGATGCTTTCTCCCAAAAGACCAACTACTGATGATTCTGGACTCCTTTATTGTATGGCAAGGCACATGATGGCATCCGCTGGTCTCTCCCTTCCCTTCCAGGTTTAGTAGCTTTTCAAGGTCTTGCTTCCATGGTGCGCAATTTCTCTCTTTCCCTCTCTCTCTCTCTCCCTCTCTCTCTATTCATCCTGTTTATAAAGGACTCTAGTAAGAGTTCTAAGACCCACCCTGGATCACGCCTTAACCAAAGCAACCTGAACAAAAGGCCCTGTTTATAATAGGTTCACACCCACAGGAATGGGCTGGCTTTAAGAACAGGATTTTCAGGGGGTACCTACTGTATCAAACCACCACAGATTTCAAATCCTTAGAGCTCTTAATGGCCATTTGCTGCTTCCCCCCAAGACCAACTGAATAACCGAGTGAGTAAATGGTGCAGGAGACGAAACACGAGAGATGATGGCTGATTGATGACACATAGTTAAGATGTCAAGAAGTTAACAGCAGCAAAAGGTGCAAACAAAAAAAAATCAGATAAGAAAGTGGTGAAGAAATGTTCACTGGGAGAGAAGCAACATGTCCACCACCTGGGAAGATTTGAGGGTATGTTAAGAATTCTGAAAGCATTTTGGATGAGGAAGGGAGAAAGAAGAAAAAGGAAGAAGCTGAGAGGAGGGAATCCAGATAAGATTGGTTTATTTGTCACATTATTTTCTGGTAGAAAGTCAGAAAATACCTGTAAAACAAAGTAGGAGTGGAGATATTTTCATTACAGAATAGTTATTAAAAGGCTTCTGGGTTGGCACTAGCGTAGGAGATATTTTAAATCTGGAGGTCAGGAAGTTAGCAGGCTTGTGACTGAGACTGAGACAAGTGTGGCTTGAGGATGAGCGTCCGCTCCGTAACCTCTAACCTTCTGTGTCAGGAAAGGGGGTGAGCAGAAAGTCAGAAGCCAGGTGAACCGGTGATTAAAGGTGTAATAAATAGGTTAGACTGTTATTCAAAACTTGCTTTAATTCTCCTTTGTTAAAATGCTGACTGGATAAAGTGGAAATAAGGTAACTATCTCTCATGGGGACCAAAGTAATAATGCAACTACTATGCCCAGTTAATCATAGTTTTTGCGTCCCTGAAAGCCACAGATAACTCAAAAAATGTCATGTTTTTTTTGGTCGGTGTGGCTGTTAAGGAGAAAACTGACGTGTTTCTAAGTCACAACTTCTAGAATTGTTCTCTAAAAGGGGCCATCATGTAACAAATTATGTTTCAAAAATGTTGTTCACTTACTTAACTTCTTAAGTACGGCAATGTGATTTCGTGTTTCTTTGGGCTCTTAAGGGTGGTGCAAAGATAAGACATTCTCACATAATTAAAAAAGAAGAGCAAAGAGAAATGGGACTAGCCCTCCTAATGTTGAAACGTAATATAAAAGGTTATACAATTCTAACAGCTTGGTGCTGAGACAAGAACAGGCACATCTATGGAACAGAACAAGCTGGTAATAAGTAACAGGTACAACCCAGATACTGTGCTAGTGGCTTTGTACATATCATCTCTAATTACCATAACAACCAAGCAAAACAGGGACTATCATGCTTGTGGTAGATGGAGTTACGCGCCCCCCAAAAAACATGTTCTTAATCTGCATTCCTGTGGGTCTGGTCTCACTGTACTTAGGACCTCTTGAGGATGTTATTTTTAGTTAAAGTGGCCCAATTGAATGATGGTGGATCTGGATCTGAATTTTTAGAAGCCTCATAAAGAGGATTCAGAAGTTACAGAAACCAAAAGAAGAGAACGTCGCCAGGTGATGGTAGGCAGATAAACAAGCCAAGATCGCAGACAGCCAACACCAGAAGGTGAAGACTCTGGGAGAAAGCAAATATCGTTGATGTCTTAATTTCAGACTCCTTCTAGCGTCAAAGTTGTGAGACAATAAATTACTGTTGCATAAGCAATCCATTGGGTGGTACTTGTGATTGCAGTTCAGGCAAACTAAGACTGCTCATTTTATAGATGAGGAAACTGAAGCACAGAGAAATTACATGGCTTGTCCAAGATCACACTACAGAAAACTGGCAGGGCTGATATTTATGTCTACATCTGACTCTCAAATCTGGTTTCCTGACACACCATGCTACTTTCTATATCATATAAGATTTTAGTACTTGGTTTAGGAGGCATCATATAGTGATGAAAATGTTAGCATTATTCAATCTGTGATTTGAGGGCCATTTGTTAACAATATGGAAATGAATCAATTAGAGTATAACTGTATAAGCATACCTGAAAATAATTGCTAAAGAGATTAGAAAGAAAAGAGGAGAAAAAGAGAGATAAAACATAATCTGTGAAAACAGCAAGCACAGACTTATGCAAGGAGATAAACTACTAAGTAGGCAAATGGAAAAACACAGTCTCAAGAGAAAATTATTCATTAAAACAAATATTGAAAAATGGTCAACTTCACTACCAATAAAAGAAAATCAAATCAAATCAAAACAATGAGAGGTTCTTATCTATCAAATTAAAAGATGATAATAATATAATAAAAGTAATAATACTTGATGCAGTTAAGGACAAAATAAAAGGTATACTTTGATACATTGCTGGTAAGACTATAAGTTGGTAAACTCATTTAGGAGAATAGTTTGACTGAGTACCAACAACCTTTACATTTTTAATACTCTTGACCCAGTAATTCCACTTCCGGGAATCCATCCCAAAGAAATAATCCTAAATACAGGCAAAGCTTTGTCTCGAAATGTTAATTTGCAGCAAGAGGGGGTTGGTTAAGTAAACTATGGTACCTTCCTGATATCAGAGTATACAACTATTAAAAGTATGTTTACAAAGTTCTTAACCAAAGCAAATATTTATGCAGAATTTAAAATGAAATAGGCAGCACACAATATATCTTCAGTGTGATCCTATGCTTTTTAAAAAGTACATATGATTTATGTAAAGTTCCAAAGTACGTAGAACTCATTTATGATGTCAGAAATCAGGAAGGTAGTTATCCTTGGGGAGGGCTACTGGTTGGAAGGCGCAGGAGGGGGCTTCTGGGATGTTGGTAATACTCTATTTCTTCATCTGGGTTCTGGTCCATGGGTATGCTCAGTTTGTGAAAATTCATTTAGTATGTGATTTGTATGTATGTTATATGAAGTATATAATATACCTTAATTAAAAATTGGGGAAAAAATAAAATGTATAGCTAGAAAAAGCCCTTTTTTATGCACATGGGATTTCTATCACTGGCAACTGAAGAGCCTGACTCAATGGCACACCAAGAGTGGGTGGCACAAGCAGTGTACAGGGTGAAATTTTATCATGGCCTTGTTTAGAACTGCCAGTTCATAATAAAAAGCAGACTAACTTTTAGTTGGTTTTATTATTGTTTAAGTTCTCTATAAACGATGTACCTCTTTATTGCTGGCCCCAGGGCACACCGCTCCCACAGACTCCTCCCATCCCACCTCTATTCTCCATTTCTGTCTTGATCTGACAATCATGGTGGAATGAAGAAGAACCACAGGTTTTGAACTGCATGTGATCTTAGACATATTCTAATTCAGTCACTCCATTTGATCAACAAGAAACCAAGAACTGCAGAAGGGAGTCAGACCTGTGCAACTCATTGAACAGATGATCAATGCTAAACAAAAATCTTTCAGTAGGGCCTGGAGCATTTTTGTCCCAAAGTCTTAGGCTATCCATTTGGGTGCAGGTTGGGGTGAGGTGGGAAAGAGATTTTTTTTTTTTTTTTTTTTTTTTAATCTCTTCCATTCATGCTCAAAGACTCTGCCACATTAAATCTCAAAGGACTGGTCTATTTTTTTCCCAACAGAGATTATGCCACTGGAATGGGTCCTTGTCTCAAACACAATTGAGCAGCTGAACTGGGAGACATGGAAACCCCACCAAATCCCACCAGTTCTTCTTAACACTGGCACACCCCATCTTTACATCAGGCATCTGAGAAGGGCTTTTGCAATTGAGAAGATGAGGGACTGTTCCTTAAACAGTTTATAGACATCTCTGAATTAGGAGCCCACGGTTTTGGCTAACATATGTTGATGAGGGATGAGATTCTAGACATGCCCCTCCTTGATCACAAAGTTAGATGAATATTAATATTTTGGAAACAATATAATCCACACTGCATTTCCCATCTCCTGCCCCCCAATATCTTAGTCACACTTATCTATCATTAGTTGCAAAACAAAGAGAAAAGCTGCTTTCCCCATTTCTGCTCACACCTCTCATTTTGTCTTGGTGGACATGAGCTACAGAAACAAGTTATATCTGCAGGGAAGAAAGGAATGGAGAGGGAAGAAAGTACTATGTTATAAGATCTATTTTCTGTTGGGCCATGTGGCCGTACACAAATGTTTACAAGCAAGGTTCAGTGTCTGAAAGACTGGTGTTCTCCACATCCTATCTCCACCAGTTACAGGCTTTGCTGACTTTGGGAAAATAGCTCTTTATGCCTGTTTCCTCGTTTGTAGAAAGGAAATCATCATACTAACCTCATAGGGTGCTAGTGTGAAATGAAAACAGAGGTTATCTCTTCAGCATTTGTGGACCATGGGAACCAGAAGATCAGGATATTCTTTGCAAAGCTACTTTTCCACATTCTCACACTCACACAAGCCAGGAAAAGAAGCCTAGAGAGGCTGAATAGCACTCTATGGATCACTGACCTGCTCAGCAGTAAAGCTCAGTCTCAGCCCCAGAAATCTTAGGTCTCAGACTCATACTGATATGTCTTTAATGACTCTGAGCTGAATTCAGATCTACCAAAAATGCATAACTTCAGTAATCATGGCTGGCACCAAACAGGGCCTGAAAAGGTCGGACTGAAAGAACACAGAAAATAAAGCCTCTCCGTAGCAGCTCTTGTTCTGTCTGGGGCAGAGCAATAGCTAGGCCTGAAGAGTTAGTGGGTAGTTCTGCCTGGCTGGTGCCCTCACCCCCATACAAACCTGATTGCTTTATTTTAAAAAGTTTATAATTATTCTTTTTAAAGAACAATCATACCCTCCCTTCTTTACTTGATTTATATTTTAACAATGAGGTAGAAACAAGTCATTCTAAATCCCATCACAGAGAGGAGGCAGGAGACCTAGATCCCTTAGTAAACCATCTTTTATTTATCCTTGAAAGCCCATGAGTCTTCCAAACTATTCCTGGGCCAGGGAATTCCCTATAAGCAGCTTCTTCAGCCAGCGGAGTCAGCTACCCATCACCAAAGGGAATTTTCTTATTCATGGTTGAAGTCTGGAAGGGCTGGTAAGAGGAACGATGATGACCTACTGTGCTGGTGGTTCCAAAGGAAAACGGCACCTCAGCAGCTCTGTTTTTCCTGCACTGAGCCTTCTTCAGGTCACAGCCTGAAATGTTAGCTCCTCCTCTCTGACCTCCCACATCTTCATGGCACCACAAATGTCTCCTTTACAGCTCTTATATCTTGAGTTTTTGCTACTTTCATTTTTTTCAATCTGTGCAAATTTTGTCTTTGCAAATTATTTGTTCCGTGGCATTCTTTCCTGTAGGGCTGTGAGTTTTAGGAGAGCTGGGGCTGGGGCCATCTAAATCATAGCTGTCACCCCAGGATTAAGCTTCGGTGCCCAGCACTCAGGGGATGCTCATGAAAATGTGTCCAATGAGTTGCATGCATGCATACATGGATGAATGGATGCATAATCCAAGCTCAGTTTTACCTGGTTTTGGAAACATGGGTTGGTCACTTCATTTCTTTAGGCCTCCGCTTCTCCAGTTACCAAAGGACACAGCTTCTTGATTTCCTTTACAATGCTAAAACTCTGTGATTCAGTGGAGATGATAGGGCAGGAAGGGCCAGGAGCAAGATGACTTCCATAATCAAGCCCCCACATATAAGTGAAAACTGAGGAAAGCTCACCAAATTTCAGGCAGTTTTGCCAAAAAAATATGCCATGTGGTCATCTGATTGACTGACTTCAGATACCTCGACTCCCTCAGCAAATTCAGAGCCCTCCACCAAGACTTGCCATTAGGGATTTCTGGCCAAACCAAACTGGAGGTTTAGCATTCATCAACAAGCTGAATACTCCCTTAGAAAGGATACCAGGCAGAAATCATAACAGTAATTGCATCCGTGCTAGGTCTCAGTCTTTTGCTGAAACATAGAATTAGAACATTTTGTGTTTGGGACTCTAGATCACCACCCCCCAACCTACCCCCGAGCTGCCTGGACCATGGGTCTGAGTCTCAGACAGGTTGTGGAACCTCTAGATGCAGCACACATCTGTGGCTTCAGGAGTGAAGATAGAGTTTTATGGGGGGACTCAGAGAAGTACCTTTTGGTGACAGAGATTTCAAGTTGGGGTCCACAAATACAACAAGTAGAAAGGCCCCACCCCTCCTCTGAGAGTTCTTTCTTGTCCTGTATTTTTAACCTGTAAGGGATCCAAGGGTGCAATCAGCTAATCTGATAAATTAATCCTCTGCTCTTTCTAGGCAGTTTACATGCATATAAAAAACAAAATGCACTTACCTAATGGCCAAAGTACTCTACTTTTAAGATCTGTATTACAGTTACATTTGTACTTTAGTGTGAAATGACATGTTCAAGGACATTTACTGAAACCTCGATTGTAATATCAAAAGCTAGATTGAAGCTTAAATATCCAATACTAGGAGTCTGTTTAAATAAATACTATTTCCATCCAGTGCAGTTCTATGCAGCCCAAAGAATGAGGCTGGCAGGTGTCTATGTACTGACATAGAAAAATCTCCAAAAATATTAGAGTGAGAAAGCAAGATGCATTATAATGTTTAGAGTGTGCTATCATTTCTGTAAGCAAGATATATTTATGTGGCAGTATACACAAAAAATATCTGGAAGAATTAAGAAAAAAAAAAGCCCAATGATATTGGTTGCCTCTGGGAAGGGGAACTGGAGACCACAGTGAGAAGGAGAATTTTCCCTGTATACTGTTTTGTACTTTTTGAATTTTGTACCCAGGGTGATACCCTCCCTTCTCCCACCCCAATTAAGTAAATATACAAGCAAATAAAAGTAGCTTTCTGGAGACCATACTCCTCCTGAAAATGGCCACATCATTCCAAATTAACCTTAGGGTAGCAAAATGCTTTAACGCCTCATGCCAAGTGAAAACAATTATGAGGAGCTGCTACCGGGAGTGCCGTCTCAACAATGATCCAGAGGCCTCTACTGCACTCAAAGGGCAGTTCCTCGAGGAGTTAGAAAGTCTGCAAGGTGCAGAGTGGGGCTGTGAGGGCAGGAGTGATAAGTATCTATCAGCCCTGACCCATGCTATTGTTGGTTCAGGGTGGGAAATTCAGGTTGGTTTGGGGGTGCATAGGTTGGTATTCAAGTAATATTCATCTCGTGGATTAGGGAGCCCTGCTGTTTCAGAGTTCTGCTACCAGTTCCTGGGTTAGGCAGGTGGCTCTGAAACATGTGATACTATGACTCATCTTGCGCCTAAAGCTGGGCCAATTGTGTGCAAAGAAATCTTTTCTCCTTTCTGGAGTATATGGGCAGATAGACAGCCACTGTGTGAGTCACTGGGCCTGAGGCCCCAAACGGCTATGCAGATGGAGCAAAACGAGACCCTGGGAGGAGGCTCCCACCTCAGACAACCAAGGGGGTCTGGAAGGGTCTGGCGTCAGCTGCACCTGCCTGGAGGTACCTATCCCAAGAGGCAGTCTGAGCCCCCTCGTGGCCAAGGAGCATGGAGACTTGGTGTGTCTGGGGCTACTGCCAGATCCTTGGCCTCCTTCCACAGTAAGAATGATCAGGAACTTGGAACAGAACTCAGTGTGGAAGAAATTAGAACGAGGGCTGTTAAGGGAGTGCCAGGGTCAGTCTAACCCTAGTTCTAAATATCATAAAAAAACATGACTGCATTGGAACTTGACATTTCAGGTGTCAGCATTTTATGCTGTTTACAGTAGTTTTCTTCTGTGTATCCTCTTCTGAGGATTCATTTCTGTCTCTAATCCAATAGGAAAGTAAATTTCCCTAGCCAACAAATCCAAAATACTTTTTAAAAAAATGACAGATAGATATCCTCTCAGAGATCTGCTGAGAAGGCAGTGACCAGAAAGACAAGTAAAGAAATAATGCAAGTTCAACCGAAAGAAGTCTGGGATAAAGGTGAGTTGAAGCCTTTGATTCTACTAAAACAAGCCTTCTCACCTTTCATAGAATTGACTCTATAGCAAAGGTAATGCTTGTGGTATACAGCAGTTCTGCAGGGAACATAGGTGCATCACATACATATCCATACAGCCATCCTGTCGTGAAGGTCTGCCATGCCCACTGCCGGGAGTAGAGACGGCAACGGGACAGAAGCCCTCATCTTGTAGAGGACACAGTGCAAACATACGAACAACCACAAGGTAGGCTGTTACGTGATAATAACAAGGGCATGGAATACATGCTCTGGGAGCATGGGAGAGGGAGCCAAAGACTTCTTCTCCAGAGGAGGTGGCTTTTAGGCTGCATTCTGAAGGGTAAGTAGGAATCTTCCACGTCAAGCAAGGAGGAGAAAGGAGACTTGGGACAGAGGGAGGGACTTGGGCAAAGGCACGCAAGTAAATGAGCAAGGAGCCACCAGGGACCGTGAGCAGCTTGGCATGCAGGGTGAAGGTGAAGAGTTACTGGAGAGTCCCCATGCCATCCTTGAGTCACTGGGGAGCCAGCATATGCATCATCGCGGTGTTGATGTAAGCACATTTCCGACTTTAGAGGTAACTTTGGCCTTAATGTGGAGCGTGAACCAGAATGGGGAGAGAGGAAGAAGACTAGTTAGGATGCTGCTGAAATAGTCTATCTGAGGCATGACAGAGATCTCAATGGCAACATGTGAGGGCATGAAGAGAAAGAATCAGATCTGAGCCCTCGTGGATTTGGAATGGATAGGACCTGCTGACGGCAGGGTTGGGGAGATGGAGGATGATTTTTAAATTTCCAACTTGAC
The DNA here is from genome assembly GCF_030445035.2 of Dasypus novemcinctus. Classification (NCBI taxonomy): domain Eukaryota; kingdom Metazoa; phylum Chordata; class Mammalia; order Cingulata; family Dasypodidae; genus Dasypus; species Dasypus novemcinctus. The sequence continues at coordinate 151,536,411 of NC_080674.1, read as the reverse complement.
TTTTGACATTACTCAAGACAGACCACATAGGAAGAAGAAGGGATGATGTGTGATTTCCGACGTGCTGAATCCGAGATCTGTAGGTCATCTAACTGGAGATGTCCACCAGGCAGGCAGGAAATGGGTGTGGAGCTTGGGAGAGAGGGTTCTGATGGGGTCTCTTTCTTATGACAAATTGATGTTAAGCTTCCATTCTTCAGGTTTGGCTAAGGCTGCTGTGGACAGATTATGGGGGAAGTGCTGAGATACTGGGTGTAGTTTTGCAATCCAAGCAGCAAGGCAGCTTTCTTCCCCTACCTCCGTGTGGAGACCAGATTTTGCACAGGCTCCAGTGTACCTGGCAAGAAAGCAAAATGAATACATAATCCCCAGCACTGGGACCTAGCTAGCATTGAATTTCCATGTTCAGGCACATGTTTTCCAGGTGAGCTTTGCATGCAGGATAAATTTCTTCAGAATCAACAGAAGCCTCAGGAGGGCCAGGATTCAGCCAGCAAACTGGAACCTTTAGGCAGGAAAGGAAGGGCGAGATCACCTCCCCAGGAGCCCAGTAGAAATTGGTACAAGGAGAAAATCTACACCAATAGCAATTGGTGATTGGTTTTGGCAGAAGATCGGTAACAGCTATCAGTTATTTAGGGCACACTATGCTACGTGCTGAAGATATATATATATACTCACACACACATTTATATTTATTCTTATTTACATATTTTCAAACTTACAGAAAAGTCACTAAAATAGCAAAGAATTCCTGGATAGCCTTTATACAATTCCCCAAATGTTAGCATTTTACAGCATTTGCTTTATCTATCTATGGATCTCTATTCTTCTTTCCCTTTACCACTTAAAAGTAAGTTGTAGACCTGATGCCCTTTACTCCTAAAAACTTGTATAAAACAAGGCATTTTCTTATAAAACCGTAATGTAATGATCTGAATCATGACATTAAATCAACATAATACAATTATCTAATCTCTAGGCCTTGCTTAGATTTTGTCAATTGTCCCTGTAATGTTCTTTTAGCAAAAGAAATTCTGATATTATGTGTGTTACTCTCTTGTCATGTTTCTGTACATCTGGAACAGTTCTGCATTTTTTCTTTCTCTTTCATGACATTGAGATTTTTGATGAGTACAGCCCAGTTCTTTTGTAAACTGTCCTTCCACTGGGTTTGTCTTTCTCATGGTTAGATTCAGGTTAAACATTTTTGCAGAAATAACACAGGAGAGATGGTGAGTTCTTCTCAATGTCCCATGCTGTTAATTAGTCTCTTTAAAAGTTAGTATTTGCTGGGTTTCTCCACTGTAAGTTTAGGATTTTACCCTTAGTGACGAATAAGAATCTTGTGAGGAGCTACTTTGAGACTATGTAAATGGCCTAAGATGAATCATCTATTGATGCTTCTTCCTTAAATCAAATATTAATATTTTGGTTCCAAATGTTGCTGTTCTAGTTCCATCATTCCTTCTTCAGTTATTAGCTGACTTTCAGTTCTCAGGAAGACTGCTCTTTGATACCTTATTATTTGTATTTACTTATTTATCAGTGTGGACTATAAATTCTTATTTTATTCAATTGGTTAGAATTCTTTATTATCATTATTTATTTTGATACTCATATTTTGCCAGATGTGTGCCAGATACTTCATATAAATCATTTCATTTATTAATAGTTCTCATGATGATTCTCATGACAATGGCTACTACGATTATCCCCATTTTGAAGACAAACTTAGACTCAGAGAAATGAACTTTTCTAACATTTAATTGGTGGGGTCTCCAAATCACTTGTGTCCATGCTTGGTACTTCTTTTTTCTAGACCTTCTGATGTCTCGGCCACACCTTCACCCCACTTTAAAGATAAGAAAGCAGGCTTAGAGAAGTTAAGTAAACTGTCCCAAAAGCTATAAGCAGAATTTGGAGGCCCATTTGAAACCCCATGTTTTTTCTAGCAGACCATGTGGCCTCTTTAAGTCTTTTTACCTTAATAAATGGGACACTAGCACCTCGTCTTTTTGCTACTAATTGAATTCTATTTAGGATAGAGAAGGTGAAAGAAGAAAACAAGGCTTTTTTTTTTTTACTGACAGTCCGTATTTACAATAGTTTCTGCTTTTTCTGAAAGCTACTCTGATTCTAATGAACACCAATCTAGGAAGCTGTGGCTACTTGGAACTTGCCAGAATCACTGTGTTCTTAGAATAGTTTATGGGACTTGAGTGACTGCAAACTGAATCTCTTAAAGTGAGTGAGTTCATTCAAGAATTTAAAGGAAAATATTGGTGACATCTTTCATTATAGTCACCCTCTGATTTATCTTCTACATAAATATGGATATTTTCCCTTACTGTGCTTGTGTTAATCATGGTACAGTGATGAAAATTCTCATTCATGAATCTGTGGGCAAAGAGAAGATGCTAATAATTGCAAGAAGAAATCCAGAAAACCTTGATAATTAATTGAAAAGAAAATGATTGTGTTAAAGCATCGATCACCTCCAGGGATGAGTCCAGGTGATCTCAAAATGAGGTTTGAGGGCCATCTGGCTCAGACCCACCCAACTGCCTACTAAAAACACAGATTTTGGGACCTCACCCTAGACCCACCAGATCAGGGTCTTTTAGTTTTAACAAGCTTCCCAGAGGACCCTAACACCCACTAAAGTGGGCCACTAGGGCCTCTGACCAAGCTTGGTTCCTGCAGGCTCTTGACAATGCTGATTCTAAACCAGCAACATCATCATTTGGTCCCCTTGACCTCTTTGCCTCTTGCCTACAGCAATCACCTAGCAAGGAGTAATTCCACAGTCCCTGAAGTGAGGCAGCCAGACAGGGAAGGGTTAATGCTAGTTCCACTGACCTTGCGGAATGAGACTGTGGCAGGCTCCCATCTCACTGCTTGCCAGCCTCCCTCCTGCAGGAAACAGAGCAGAACAGAGCAGCATCATCACCCAAGTATTTTGATGGACAGAATCTGTACATAGTTCTTGGAAGCCCAGAGCAGAATTCTGAGAAGCTTCTTTGAGGAGGTTGAGGAGCCAAACCCCTTTTCAAGGCTTTGGTTAAAACCAGTGCAAACAAACAGAAACCAGCTGTTGATTCACAAGGCAAAGTACTGCCTGGGCTTGGGAAAAGTTATTTTATCCTCAAACCAAGACCACTATGGAGTTAACTCCAAATGGGGTACTTGTAGCTTCTGTCTAGCTCCACCCCATTCCTGCCCTCACCTAGTTTGAAACCACTCTAGACTATAAACAAAGCCAAGTTCAAGGTGACACTTAGCGAGCTAACTCCCAAGTGGTCAAAGCAGTGGTGTACTGGTAACTGTTTAACCAGCCCAGGGGTTGGGGCTGGGAGGTAGTGTGAGTCATAGCATTTGGTGACTTCAGTGATGTAAATATTCCCACTATGGAGGATTCAGGCTACCACCCATTTAACAACTAGTTCACAAAGTAAACAATTGTTTACTTTGGCTCTGGTGAGCTCATTATAAGCTGGCCCCAGCAAACCACTGACTCTAATAAGATTTATCAGCTTTTGCTGGGGTTTGTGCCAGGGTAGGGGAGGGGACAGCCCAGTGGGGTTCTTCTAGAGAACAGAGGATGAATGGGGCAGGGTTGTATGGCCAGCCCTGGCCTAGTGTCAGATATCATTTGCCTATGTATGAGAGGAAATTTCTTTCTTTGCATCTCAAGATCATCTACCTTCCTCCCCCTAGCATCTGACAACAGCAACCATGCAGAGGGCTTGAGATTTCTAATGGATCGAACGGCTGTCAGGTTTGCTTTTTAGGCACTCAACCATTGAGGTATACCTGATCTTCTGTCAGGTCTGACTTTAATAGAAAACCAGTCCAATCCAGATAAAACCAATGGGGAGACTGTCAAGTGGCCAGAGGGAATAAAGTCATTTTCCTTTGCTCTCCCTGCAACACTTGGTTATGTGTGTGTATGTGTGTTTAAGAGCAATGGATAATGTTACCAATAAAAAGAGATTAAGTCAATTTGTGGAATTAGTGGCTGGTCCAACTCATGCCAGTTTCTAAACCCAACGTTCCCAACTATGGCTGTAAAGGGAGATTCCCATACCACACTCTCTTATTATGAGCCTGAGAGCCAGTTCTCCAGCTCTAGAGCTCAGTCTAAGGGGAAAAGCTCAGGGCTGCAAATTACATATTGCTAAGTGACTTTGGCCCAGTAATTTAGTTGCTGGGAACTCTGCCTTTCCCCATTGCCATTGGGACCCATGATTTTTCTAGGGAGGGCTCTTCTGGTTACAAGGAACAGAAGCCACTCCAACTTGCTCAAATACAGTGAGGATCTAGGGTTCATTTGGGATGGAAGAACAGGGCACAAAGCACAACCAGTCTCTTGGAAAATGAAAAACTGCTCAGGATTGAGGCAGCTTTTCTCTTTCGTTCTACTTGGTCCTTTCTTTCAACAGCAATCTCCTGCAGACAGGGTATCTTGTGTTTTTAAACTGTACCCAGTATAACATGACCACCACCCTTAGCTTGGCATCAGGATCTCTCATCTTCTGCACCTATTTCTAAGGCCAACTTTCCTTGGAGGTCAAATTCACATGAGAGAAAAATCTGATTAACCTAGGTCATGTGTTCAAGTCAGGCCACTTGAGTTACAGGACATTGGCTAGCTGGCAGTTTGGCAACCTTTGTGTATTCCTTGCAGTCGTGGTTTGGGAAGCAAGTGGAGATGGATACATGATATTAAGGTTGTCCTTTATCATGGCAATGGGTGAAGCCCAAAAAGCCCTAGATAAGTCCCAGGGGTGGTAGGCTGCATACAGTAATGGTTATGACTTCAACAAACATCCTGAGATTGCCAGCTCTTTGCAAGGTATTGAAGAAATTCATATTGTAATGCTGTGTTACTGATTTTGATTACAACATGTTTTATAAAGCACCTTAATAAATGTCATTTAATCTGAACAATCTTAGAAGGCAAGCATTCATATGTTCATTTTAAAGATGAGGAAATTGATCTCAGAGAAGAATGATGATCTCAAGGTCCCACAGTTGGTGAATGGAAGAACCAGACTTAATGTCAGGTTTTCTGACTCCAGATCAAGTGCTCTTTCCTTTTCTCAAAGGATCAGATAAACAAGTGGGAGAGAGGGCTCTGCAGAAATTACTCTGAAGCTTGGTCTAGGGTTCAAGACTTTGGTTGCAAGTAAAAGAATCCAACTCAAATTGTTTTGAGCAAAATGAAATATTATTGGTTTATATAATAGAAAGGCTCAAATATATCTGGACCCAAAACATGCAACACTGCTATATGTTATCTCTCCAGACACCACTTTCAGGTAGCCCAGTTCTCAAGCAGACTCCCCAGTGGCCCTCCTTGCTCCAAATCCAAGAGAGAGAGGAAGTCTCTCACCACCACTGATCTAACAGAAAAATCCAGAAACTATTTATCCCTGGACCTAACTAGTTCCTATGCCCATTCTTGAATCAAGCAATCATTTTGGCTCAGTAGATTTCATGATCTATAAGCTGGACCAGGGTCACATGTTCACCATTGGACCCAGGGTTGGTGCCAGCTGTGGGACCTAAAGGGAGGGGAGAGGTGGCTCTCCCAAGAAAATCTGAGATGCTATTACCAGAAGAAGGGATAATGGATGTCAAACAGGTCAAAACAACAGATACTTACCTGGGGGTAGGAGAAGTGAAGGGCTTTGGAGCATGAGTTAACTCCAGGGTAAAAGTGGGGAAACAACATCTAGCATTCAGGTATGGACATTGTAGATTCCCCCAAATTAATGTTGAATGAATGAATGAATGAATTTTGGTTTGGATGGTTGTAGAAGGAGGAAGAGTTGGTGCCTCTGGGGTACAGGAAGATACAGGAACATCAGAGAAGAGGTTGGGACCATATTGGAAAGTACTCTGGATGCCATGCTAAGGAGCTAGGGGCATTTTTTTCAGACTACAGGGAGTTTCTGAAGTTTTTTTAATTTTTGTTTTTGTTTTTTTAAAAAGATTTATTTATTTTTCTCCTCTTCACCCCTCCTGCCCTGCCAGTTGTCTGCTCTCTGGGTCCATTCGCTGTGTGTTCTTCTGTCACCACTTCTATCCTTATCAGTGGCACCGGGAATCTGTGTCTCTTTTTGTTGCCTCATCTTGTTGTGCCAGCTCTCCATGTGTGTGGCACCATTCTTGGGCAGGCTGCACTTTCTTTCGCGCTGGGTGGTTCTCCTTATGGGGTGCACTCCTTGCTCATGGGGCTCCCCTACATGGGGGACACCCTGTGTGGCATGGCACTCCTTGCGTGCATCAACACTGTGCATGGGCCAGCTCCACACGGGTCAAGGAGGCCCGGGGTTTGAACCGTGGACCTCCCATGTGGTGGGCAGACGCCCTATCTGTTGAGCCAAGTCTACTTCCCTGAAGACTTTAAAAAGCAATTTTATTGAAACATATTCACAAATCCACCAAAGTGTACATTCAATGGCTCTTGGTATAATCACAGAGTTGTGCATTCATCACTGCAATCAATATTAGAGCATTTTCATTACTCGAAAAAGAAAAATTCTCTACCCCTTACCAGTCACCTCTCAGTCCTTCCATCCTTCCCCTGCCATACATAACTGCTAATCTAATTTCATCTCTATAAATTTATTTATATTTACATTTTGTATAGATTGAGTCAAACAATATGTAGCACTTTGTATCTGATTTCTCATATAATTTTTTTTTTTTTACAATTGACGGAGCTTTTGATGGTTTTATGATCAGGGAAGTGCCATGGTCAAAATTTGTCAGGGAAACGAAACTTTTAAAAATTTAAAGTGCTGCACTTAAGTGAAAATATTGTCTTTTGCAGATGTGTAACCTCTGCCTGTGAAGCTTTCCTCTAAGATCAAGAATCCCTTAACCTGGCTGTCCTTGGAACAAGAAAAACCTGAGCACTTCATGGGGATAGAGCAGCAGCAGTGTATCTGAATCTGATTTCTACACCCCATCCCCTTTTGGGGCCTCCAACTATACTGTCCCACCCAAATGAAGGTGAAGGTCTGAATTCAGTGACACTAGAGTTTCTCAGACACATTTGTAGGATGGTTGAACAGGTCTGGGTGCGGCACCTAGGGTGTGTGAACATCTTTCTGATCTGAGAAGCACTTTGTGCCATCCAACTTCATGTCATGATTAGGCATGATTAACTGTCATTCTTCATTACAACCGATGGGGGTGTGGGGGTGGGGAGGGTCCTTTCATGAGAATTCCAAGGTAAAATGTCTCAACACTAATGCATATTGGGGTGGGCCAAATGATCAAGCAATGGCTTGACTCAACTGGGGTTGGAAGAGTATTTGCAAAAGGCTCTTAACAACACCATTCCTTCCTGTTGTTATGGTTCTTACAAGATCCAGTCATGGCTTCTCCTGGCCCAGAATGGAGAACAAGCATCAGAATTTTTAAAATAAGCTTTGCCTGCCTAGTTAAGGCAGCAGGGCTTCTCTCCACATGTTAGGCGAATTCATTCCAGGACTGGTTGAAGCACAGCAGCGTTTGTTTATTTTATATCGCCACTGGTATTTCAAAATCTTCTCCTTGCTCTCTGAAGCTATTTTTCTAAGAGGCACATTATGAAAATCTTAAAAAAGAAATACTCTTACCATAAAGTATGGGGGCCCTCATGTGGGGAGCTCTCAAATACAGACAAGTGGCAGAGGGCTTGTGCCAAGAAGTCTGCTAAGGGTGGGGAGACAGCATTTACTTCTGTTCCCTGATATTAATTTCCCTGCTGTGTCCTGCATACCTTGTCCTAGCATGAAGCCCTGGCCATGCACAAGAGGCTGAAGCCTCTGAGACCTTCCCTGAATTAGGATAGCATGGGAGTTAAGAGTATAAGCTCTGGCACCAGCTTTCTTGACCAAATATCTGCTCTGCTACTTATGAGCTCAGTGATTTTGAACAAAGTTATCCAATCTAATACTTGGCCTCCTCATCTTGCAAAATAGGATGACAACTATCTATTTCACAGGGTTGATGTGAGAATTAAAGGAGATGATACATGTAAAGCAATTAGTACAATGCATATAGATGGAAGTAGGTGCTCAATAAATGCGAGCTACTTTTGTCACTGTCATCTGAACATGTGCCAGTTCAGTACCCCTCAGGGCCTGTAGGAGATTTGAGTGAGGGTCTCACTCTACAAGCAGACCTTGGTAGAAGTCAGATTCCTTCATGTTCTTTTAATAGAAATACCCATTGCTTGCTTTGGGTCCTTATGTTCTCTCCTCTAGCTCTGTTTTTTTTCAGAGCCCATTAGGGTTAAGATGGGGTTAAAATGCCAAGAAAATTATTTTAGTATTAGCAGATCAAGTTAGAAACATTGACTCTTCCACAAGAAGACACATGCTCATGGGATTTCCCTGGGCAATCCTGTAAGAGCCCAGAGGTCTGTTGTAGTCTGCAGCTGGATCAGGGAAGGGAAAGGGACTGTTTTCAAATTGTTAAATTTTTAAAAATTTGCACATTACATATTTTCTGCTAGCAAAACATAGCTGGGCCCTCTGCAGGCCAAGGTCCATGCTGTGTCCTCAAGATGATAAGACTGGCCAAAGCTGGCAGCTGGAGTCCCTGGACTGTCCAGAAAACCAGGAGCGTCTTCACAGGGCCCAAGAAATGAAATGGGGAACTCTTCATCCACGATGAATGAGCAAAGGTTTCCTAGGAGGAAAGAAAATTTTTAATCAAAACATATCCTGTTCTTATTCCAACCACTGCAAAACCAAAGCTGAGTGTTGGCCAGAGGCTGTGCTTTCTGAAACGCTTACTGCTGAGAAGAACACAAGGAAGTTGTGGATGTGGGTTATGGGGAGGGAGGTGGCCGACCCGGGGTGGGGTGGGGTGGGAAAGCCAAGTCAGAAAAGGAAGGAAAAACTTCCACTAAACCTAAAATATAAGCAGATGTGATGTGATTGTATTTATGCATTTACATAAAATCTTGTGTGTATATCTATGAAGATTTTTTTAAAAAGCGTAAGGATATATTGGTTCTAGAAGCAGAGATACATATCTTAGAATTTTAGGTTCATCACTTTCTATCTTTTTAAAAATTAATTAATTAATTTTATTTATTGCTCTCCCTTCCCCCCACCCCCCGTTGTCTGCTGTCTGTGTTCATTCACTGTGTGTTCTTCTGTGACCGCTTCTATCCTTGTCTGCGGCACCAGGAATCTGTTTTTCTTTTTGTTGTGTCATCTTGTGTCAGCTCTCCGTGTGTGCGGCGTCATTCTTGGGCAGGCTGCACTTTCTTTTGCGCTGGGTGGCTCTCTTTTCGGGGCTCACTCATTGCGTGTGGGGCTCACTCCTTGCACGTGGGGCTCCCCTACGTGGGGGACATCCCTGTGTGGCAGGGCACTCCTTGCACGCATCAGCACTGAGCATGGGCCAGCTCCACACGGGTCAAGGAGGCCCGGGGTTTGAACCACGGACCTTCCATGTGGTAGGTGGACGCCCTATCCAATGGGCCAAGTCCACTTCCCATTTTCTATCTTATCTGTCCTCCCTGAGCCTCAGTTTCCTCATCTATAAAATGAGGGTTATGGTACTTTCTTCATGTTTTGAGGATTCCGTGAGTTAATGCATGTATAGTACAGCATCTGGTACCTAGTAAGAAAGTAATAAATGTTAGCTAAGATGGGGGTAGGAGAGGGTGAAGAGAGTTTTCAATTCTCCAGAAAGCCCTTCTTACCTCCCTGTGCTCCAGTCATCTAATTCACCATGCTTTCTCCTTCATACTTCATTCTTGCTGTTTCTTCTGCTTACGATATTTCTTCATTTGCCTAAGTGCCAAATTCCTCTCCATCCTTCAAGATGCATGTCCATTGTCATCTCTTCTGTTTAGCTTTCTCTAATACCTACCTCCCAAGCAGAAAAGCTCAGGCTCCCTCAGTGCTGCTAGTGTAGTATGACTACATGGCAAGCCCTGGTCCTTGTAGATCTGCTTATCACTGATGTCGGCTGGGAGCTCCCTGGGGACAGAGATCATTTCTTAGCCTTCCTGGCTTTAGCAGCTCCTGGTGCACAAAGAGGTGGTCAATAAGTGTTTGCTGAATGGAAGCATAAAAATGGAGGGTGATTCCTTCAAAAGGATGCAGCCAGTTGTTTTCCATTGTACAGAAAAATAGAAAGGAAATGGGCTTAAGCAACAAGGGAAACTTCAGCTAGACACAAGGAATTCCCTTTGTGAGAGTGTTAGATACCAGACCAAGTTCCTGTGGTACAGAGTGGAATTTCCTTTCAAGGTCATTAAAAAGCAATCATTTTTACATCTGGGGTGATTCTTACTTGGTTTTGTTTGAAGGCAGGCACCCAGCCTGGTATGAGGTTCTTTAAACGACCTCTAGTAACCCAGACGACTGGGCAGGGTCTCTTGGCTCCTGGTCAGCTAGTCATCCAGATGGTTTCTTGTGCGAGTGCTAGGAGTCTGGGAAAGAATGTGGACGTGGTTGTGTGTACCTGAGTGGAGGGTGGAAGTCTCCCTCCAATAAGCTGAAAGCTCAGGACATGAGGACATGGAGGAGCTCGTCAAGGGTCATAATGCCCTTCTGTGCACAAATACCCAGGTCTAATGACACCTGGTTTCTTTCTTTCAACTAGGATTGTATCATCAAACAGGAAGGTGGGAACTACAGTTCAGAGCAGTGATTTTCTGGTTTTCTTTTACTTGGTCGGCTGACCCACAACTACTACTGGGCACCTGTTCTGTGCCAGGCCCCATGCTGGGTGCAGGGCGGAGATGGATGACACAGACATTGTCACTGTCCTTATGCAGCTATTTATTAAGTGGAAGACGGGCATCAAACCCATTTTAAGACAATTAGTTAATTTTAGGAGTGGAACACTATGAACTAGAAATAGGGTATGATAGGGAAAAAGGTGGGAAAAGAAAGCCATCCATCGTTTACTGTCATTCCTTCACAAATATCATCTCATTTAACACTGGAGAAGCGAGCATTACCACACTTCCCCTCCCCCCACAGATAAAGATTTAGAAAAGGCAGAAAAACACTTCATAATTTTAAAAGATGTCTTTATAGTAGTCTACCAAAAAATGCAAAAAGCATTCAGCAACACTGTCAGAACAAAAATTTTAATCTTGGGGTATTAATCTTGGAGGGTGAACTGTGATTTAGTTCCTAAGGAAAGGACCCATGAATTCACTGGCTGGTCTTGGGAAGGCTTATTAGGCACCTGGATTTCAGCAAATAGAGCCTGCTGCTGGATTCATGGGGCCAATTACGTAAGAGACTTTACAGATAAACAGTGTGACAAGAGTTGCTAAGAACTGCAGGATACAGTGGGTCATGGTTTTGATTATTACAACTTTAAAACTTCCTGCTTTGGTCCTCACTGCCCTGTGTCGACTGGGTACCACAGGGTGGCATTCTTAAGGACGTACCCTGGTGTGGGCACACCCCTCCCTTGCCGGTGGTTATCAGCAGCTTCTCTAGGCGATGAGCCTCACCCACTCCGAGCAGTGTTAGAGCTTCCTTTGGCAGCTGTGCTGGCCAAACTCAGCCAATACTGTTTAATCCGTTGTCGTCACTGGTTGGAGCTTAGCTTAGTGCTGTAAAAACAGGGCAAGCCAATGACATGGACACACTGGGTAGGAAAAATGTGAGCTATCTGAATGGAGGTTAAGAAAGAATCGAAGACTTGATTTAATTCTCAAGAGAGCAAATATGTTTGGGATCTGAGGAAATGTTTCATTTTATCCAGCATCAAATACTGAAACATTTGCCTAATTTCAAGTGTCAATCTGTCCATTTCTAACCAAGGTGCTCCTATGACCAGTCATGCAGCAAGGACTAACAAGGGAGAAAGACTGAACAAACCACAAGATGTGGCACAGTTTGAGCTCTGCTCTGAGCAGCTGCTAAAGGCAAAATGAAAATGAAAACCTTTTATGTTAAGACACGGATGTTTATACGACTGGAACGTAGATAAGATACAGATAGACACCATTTATTCCATTCTCTGCAAGGTGGGCATCATGAGCGCACATGTGTCATACTCACCAAGTCTCACCTGGCTACCATGTGACCCTCACACATGTATGATGGCTTCAGACGCTGGGGGAGTTTTCCACATGAGGGTGTAAACTCTGTGAGGGCAGCAGGTGCTGCAAGTCTGTGTCCTTCACAGTGGGTAAGTAAGGGCCTTATTATGTGTATTAAGTGACAAACAAGGACATTTTGCAGTTGCGCACATGAGACCCACACATTCAAGCAGCTGCACCCTCAGAACCAGGCACCAAGGGAGCCTCACATCGCCACCCTTTCCCCTATCATCCCCATCCCCAAGGACAAGCTTCTGGACCCAGAACCCTTACTCTCAATCCTCAGAGCCCTGGCTCCCTCCTGCCCATTCTCTGAAGTAAGCTGACAAGTGGTCTGGTCTCACTGCTGTAAACCTGGGCCCTGGGCTGCAATTCAGAATGTAACTGGAAGGGATATAAAGAATGCAAAGAAGCTTCACTGATCTGGGTTGGCCTGGGATAATGTGCTGCAAGGTCTAAACAAGTGATTTACCAATCGTGGGACACAGCCAGCTACATGGTGAGACTGTCTCCATTCTGGCTCTGATTATTCCACACTGTGCTTAAGAACTTCTAGAAAAGAGAGTAAGTGACTTAAAAAGTCAAATATAGGACGAATAAAATAATTATTCTCAACAATAAAGACAGAAACATTAAATGAAATATGACTCTTCTCTGCTTTAACTGTTTAATATGCCTGGTGGCTCACCTCCAAGTTCATGAGTACTGATCTCTTCCTAAGCGGAAACCAAAGCTCCCCCGAGCTCATCAGAAATCAGCACTGTGGTTGTCATCGATAACTGCAGGAGCTCAGACTGTGACCTTTGATAATGGTCTATATATGCTTGTTTGGAGAAAGACTAAAAGATGCTTCAAGTCAAAGCTTGATCAGAAATTCAAGAAATAAATGTACCACTGAATGGAAAAGTCATTTAATTAAAAAATCGTACTGCCATTCATTTCATAGGGATTGTCACATAAACCAACCAACTATAAGAAAGCCAAGTTTCTGAGGCCACTCAACAACTTTATGGATATGCTGAGTGATGCAAAAGCCTGAACATGGTAAAACTGTTCTACTAATATTAGGGAAAGAGTTCTATTCTAGTCACAGATTACTTTTTAATTACAGAATTGGATTTTACAAACCAGTCAATATTCGATACTGAAGTTTAAAACAGTACATTATTTATGATTTTTAAAAGACATTAAGGTGCCATTTTATAAGAACATTATTGATATATCACACAGCACTTTACAATATACTCAAAGGAAGCCTAAATTATGAATTATACATGCAAATATTTTCTTCTTCAAAATATCCTTTAGAGTGCCTCTGAACACTAGCCTAGGATTATAGCTACTAAGCACTTACGAGTTTGATCTTTCTTTTAATATGACTTTTAATAAATTAATAAAGAATATAGTTGCAGATAGTAATCATTTGATAAATATAAACAAAGATTTTTAAATGGCACTTAATTTACATCTTTGATCATTTTGAGAGTCAGTCGACAGCCTCTCTTGCTTCTCTAATGCTCAACCTCCAAATCTGAAAGGCTGTAAAGGCTCAGCGACTGCCAGCTTATTTGGGTCTCTGTATGAGAGTCTGGATCTTTACATATGTAAATATGTGTTGTACACACACACACACACACAACACATACTAATATGTATACATGTTAGCATCATCAGATGAACCTCTTTTCACGGGTACAAGGTTTAACCTGGTATCTGGACACCCAAGGAAGCTGCTATCAGGCATCAACCAGGAGGACTTTGTAAAAACAGTAAGCAGAGTATCTCAGCCTCTCCAGGCCTGCTCCCAGTAATTCCAACATTTGATCATCAATTCTGATTCTCACACTAAAGAGAATTTTGATACACTAGTAATTGCTGTCTTTACATGGGCCTAGGACTGCACCATGGACGCGTTTGCTCTCAAAAGCCTTTCATCGCGAAGGCTGTTTTCATTTTATAACGTTCTCCAAAACTTCGTAAAAATATTAGTGATAGAGAACTTTTTTGTGATAGTTTTATTTTTCCTCCACTAAGAACTAGGTCTATCCTTCTAAAAAAAAAAAAACAAAACTAGAGTTTATTAATATGGTTCATCTTTGTCTTTCTCTCTTGCCCTAGCATTACTTTTTTATCTATTAGAGGACCAATTTCAGCAAAGGCTGGCTTGGAATAACTTCTGGATTCTCTATACAGCCTCTCCCTCTGCTTTGGGAAGCTTTTTTGACAGACAAATGGCATAGGCAGCAAAAGGCACAAAGCCAATTATTACTTGTTGGAGTCTTGTCTCAGTCACGCTGTAGGACTGTGCAAGGTTCAAGGCTCTGCTGCTGTTGTCATTTTGATGCTCCAATCACAGAGAAGTAGTTCAGCACCCAGCAGATCTGTGTGGCTGCTAAACAAATTTGAGTACGACGAGACAAATTTTGTAAGCACCAGCACAGGGTGTGTGAAAGGACACCCAGCTGACTTTAAAGGGATATAGGGCAGGGTTGTCCAGGTAACTGATCACTATCAAGTTTGCCAGAAATGACAGATAATTCCCTATATGAATTATTTAGGACATTCCTTTTAAAGTCTGGTAGCTAAGAGAATGACTGGTTTCTTCAATGCTAGCAACCTTCCTGGGTAACAAGGTCGAACATAAGACATTCAGTATGAGGATAAACTGTGGGTGACATGGTAGCAACTGTTGCACTCGGTAGTCCTGTGTCTTTAAAGCAGGGTGATTCAGTCTTGCTTTTAGAAGCAGAAGCCAGAGGATGACAGTCATGAATGGGTAACCAGGTTATTGTTAGTTTCTTTCTGTCATCCTGCCCCTTAATTGTGGAGGCTTTCAAGAGCTCCTGTGGCCAAGACAGAGCTTTAAAAGTAATTGGGATTGTGTTTCCACAGATCATAAGCTCATTGGTAGAAGGACTTCCCATTCAACTACAGGAATGGTCCACAGCCCTCTAGAGTCCTAGGCAAATGCCTGATATGACCTTAATATTTGCATGGCACATTCCTGCTGTGCCAGTTTACCAATACTTGTTTGCTCATTTTTCTCTCTTTCTCTTTATCTCCCTGTCCAAAAAGCACTCAGCAAAAGGAGAGGAACTGAAATTGTGTTGCAAGAAGCAGTTTGGTCTGGCATATGAAAACACATATTGGTAGTAGAAATACTAAAATACTAAGCTCAAAATTGGCTCCAATTTGCAGGAGACCAAGAAAGGCTGCATTATACAGGGTCCATTCCCATAGATAAATGTTTAAAGTCAGGAGAGAATATCATTAATCTTGAGCATGTCAGGAATTTACTTGTCTGGAGGGAAGGATTTGAAACTAGTTACCTTCTCAAGGCATGGCATTCTTTAGCTATGGTATTCTGGGAGTACCTGAGGGAGAAGTGAGAGACTGATCTTAGTACCCTCAAAAGATTCAGGTTATGCTTAACTGGTCCCACGGCCTTACAAAGGACACTTGAGGCTCCTGGTGAAGCTCAGGGATCCTGGTCAATAGCCTTCTACTCTGCTATCCAGTTCATTTCTCTAATCTTTCTTGAAGTTCCTTATTCAAGCAGAGAGCATTAGGGGTTGGAGTATGGGTGGTGGAGAGATTACAATCTATTTTCAGTCTTTAAGTTCCTTCCGGCTTGTTGGCTCATATTTTGAACACTTTCTCCAGTTCTGTAGCTAAAGGGGAGGAGGGAAGCCTGGCAGGGGAAAGGGAAATGGAGAAGCCATCTGTCCTGGGCCCTGCATGGCCACAGGGAAGCTGGGAAGGGGACTACCTAAAAAAAACCCACTGGCAGAAATTCCATTTCCCTGTGGTTTCACAGCAGGGCCAACTGAGGAGTAATGTGCTCCTCAGAGCTCCAGCTAAGCCAAGTGTCTACAGGTATGCTTCAGCATGGAGGCTCCCCAAGCCAGGCTTTGGGCTCTCTGCTCCTCCACATTAGTTCCTGTTACGGTTCTGATGGGACAGGTGACAATTTAAAATACCAAATGTGCCGAAAGTATTCTCTTGGCATCTTCCTATTTGGAAAGCCCAACGGAATATGAGTGGGCTTGCCCCTTCAGCTCCCATTTCCCAAGAAGTTCCAAGTCCATGAGAAGCAGCTTATCCTATTAATCTATTCCCTTTCTTTTTGGGGTTTCAGTAATAGTTTTCTTGAGTCTCACCTTGTTCTTGTCCCTTCTTAATTCTTGTTCCCTGATTCAATGCTATGCTAGTGCCTAGCTTGTTCCTGGGTAAGTTTCTAAGAGCTGTGTAACCCTTGAGCTGACAAAAAGAACACTGATCTAAGTGGTTAGCTTCCACTAACTTTAAAGTCATCTATAAAGCTAAAACTTCACTATCTTCATCCCTATTTGGAGTCTTTCTTTCATTTTGGTGTTACAGAGAATCTGGAGATGAAAGGGAAGATCATAAAAATATTTAGGGAAAGGGGAAGGAGCAGCACCTCAAGAACCAAAGATCCTAAGAAGCCAATTTTTCACAGAACTTAGACACATACTAAATTTGCAAACTAGCTTGACCTCATTTATAAAACCTTAGAAGATGTGGGGAAAAGATGTAAGGAGCACAGCAAATGTCCTATCTCCTCCTGTCCTGATATCCTGGGATACCAAGAATTCACCTGAGAATAAAAACTATCTAATCCCTGGCCCTCCCTATGTAAGGCCTGAGCTTCAGCTTTCTACCAAGTGGGAGTTCTTTGAAAAATTCTTTGCCTGAAGATGCTGTTTCCACCTCATTACAAATCCAAAGCCCAAGAAATGGTCTGAACAACATCTGGATATAAAAGACTGAACATCAATTTGTCATGCCAACAGAGAGCATGTATGGATGTCCTCTTCTGCAAGGCCAGAAGGCCCTGACTGTCTTTAATTTTGCCTCTTCTCTCTCCCTCTTAGACACAATTGTTAGGAATTGAAGCTTAAATGTGTGGAGCAACTAACTTAAAGAATATCAAATATAAAACTTTACCATATAGTATTTCAAATCACTCTATTTACAAGTTTATCTGCCCCCCCCACCAAAAAAAGTAAAAGATACAGTAATTCAACACAATTCAAGTTTTTCTTTTCTTATTTAAAATTAAGCTCCTGAAAGAATTCCAGAAACAGGAAACACTCTCTGGAGCAAAGCTGTCATCCCAAGGGGCGACTGGAGAGCTTGTCAGTCCATGTTTGCAGTTTGTTCAGAGGTGTTCTTGCAAGGAGATGCAAGAGATTCAAGGGAGATCCTGGTGACTCTGCTCTTTGGAGGTCAAGTGAACTTGAAATGTCCAGGACGTACTTCCCACCCGAGACAGTCTTTGACAAATGTCCACAAGAACCAGCCTCTTTCTGTCCAAGAAATTCCCTATCCCACTGTCAATCCCCCAGTCTTTTGGGGAACTTCTGAATCACATTGGCCTATGATAAACTCTTGTGCCTCTATAGTCTGAGAAACAGTTTCCTTTTTCTGAGTGGCAGTGAACAAATATGTCATCTTAAACTATAGGCCAAAAGGTTAGCCTGGGACTCATCTCAGAAGACCATGAGTGCACCGGAGCCCAGAGCACGGCAAGGAAGTGGGTAAGGGATGGGCTAAACGCAGGCCAGGTCAGGGGCAGGAAGGGATGAATGGGAGGCCAAGAGCAAACCAGTGAGACACAGGGAGGGTGGCATCCATTGGGAGGTAGCATCTTGCCCTGTAGAAGCAAATACCAGTTGCATGGAGGAACACAAGTATTAAGCCTGTATGTAATTTAATCTCAAGAGGTTACTAGAGTTTGCTCCAAATATATCCTGATGCTGCTGAAATTCATCAGAAAGGGGACAGGTTCCAGCTGCTACTCTGTCTGTCCCAAGTAGATCACTCTGATTTCTTGCTTTTCTGCTTCAAGTTGTTGGAAAACCATTCAAAAGGCTACCAAAAGGGGGTGGGGGGTGGGGGTGGGGGTGGGTGGGTGGAGCAGTCATGTAAAGAGAGTATGTTATTTTTTGGTTTGGTTTTAGAGTAGGTTGGGTTGCCATGGTTACGAGGTGATGGCAGCCCTCAGTGGCAGAGAAATTCTTTGCTTAGGAGGGGCGACTGTGGGGTGTGTGTGTTCCCTCACAAGAGAGGACTGGACTGAATTCTGCTGCTGATGGGCCAAAGGCTGCTTCAGAGATGGTGAGAGATTGGATCTTATGTAAACAGTGCTGTAACCCTTCTTCATCCTGCATGCAAACAAACAGGCCCAGCTGCCTGGAGCAATATGGGCCTCAACTGTTTAGAGGTGGAGTAGAGTGTCTACTGTAAACAAAAGCAACAGAGCCAACCTGAATCTCAGAGTCATTTTCTTCACCCATAGCTATGTGCTCTCGGGGAATACTAATATCTTACTTCCTCTTTCAGGTGCTTGGGGTTAGGATGACTGGTGAAACAAAACGAGTGCTCCCTATTTAGAGTGCTCATGAAAAAAAACAGCTTTGCAAGCCTTCCACTTGGTTATCAAAATCCAAAGGCCTCCTCTGTCGATTTACTTCTGATTCTTGCAGTACTGCCACGCATCAGCTGAGATGATCAAGGGGATGGTTACACCAGAGTTCACAGAAACATTCATGTCGACAAGTGTCAACAGAGTCTGTCCCCTGCATTTCTCACTTGCAAAGAGAAATGGTCTACAACACTGGAATCGGCTGTTGTCATGGATACCATGTAAAGCTCAGCAGTTCTGCTGGGGCCCACAGTTAGAGGAACTCCACGTAGTTCTCGGGGATGAGGCCAGTCTTTCCGTTCAGAGTCCCCTCCAACCAGCCAGGCTCCTGAGATGGATGAACTGTACAGGAAGAGAAAGAGGGCGAGAGAAGAGATGACATTACAGATAGGGAAGGAGCTGGGTGTGTGTTGTGTGTGGGCATATGTGTAGGTGTGAAGGAAGTTTGGAGGGCAAGTGCAATCACTCACTCAGTTACATAATTTTAGGACTTGTCTAAACCAGAGGTTTTTTTAACCTTTTGAAGGCTATTCTGAACTTTCTCCACAACACAAAGGGAAACAGACACAAACATTCAAAGTTTTGCATACAGTTTTATGAGTTTCATGGACTTCCTGAAGTCCCTTGTTTAAACTATGAAAAAACTATAGATATTTACTCTTTAGGTTTATTTCTCCAACAGTTGTGGTACTCCAACCTTGTATATAACCATCCATCCATCCAACCATCCACTCATCCATCCACCCACCCATGAATTACTGAGTACTGACTAAGTTCCAAGTGCAGTAGTCGTGAAGATCAGCTAGGAGCTTGTCTTTAAAGATACCTCACTCCTAATCATGCATTTTACTTTCCTTAAAATTTTTACCCTCTGCTTCTTATTTCCTTGCACATTCCCTTTGGGTTTCTTTTTTCCCCCATCTTACATCCTTTGACTAGCTTTCTCTCTGTTCTTCTCACAACATTTCTTAAACTTTTCCTGTTCTGTTCTGCAGAAATTTTTTTCTCCCACATACAAGTTTGAAAGCTGTCCTCTGCCTTCCTTTGTTGCAACTATCAATTTCTGCCCCTTTGAATTTTCAAAGAATATATGCCCATCTCTGTGACATCACAACCCTGTGATAGTATGAAGATTATATAAAATCCATTTGAGTCTGCAAGTAGTCTGGTAGGAAGAGAGAAATTCTGAGTCCCAAAGATGAGGGATGTTCATGCTTCTGAACTGGGGGTATACAAATCATTCCTTGGTGGAGCCACACCATTTATTCTTAATGTATTAGGAAAACGCCAATTTTCTGAGATTGTTTGGAAAGAATGACTTTTCCCCTATTCCTTTCCTGTGCTAATTAAGTGATTTCCTGAGCTTGTTTTAGAAAAAGCATTTCCACCCCTAACAGTACAATACAGTTCTAGTTTCAGTTTGTAGGGAAAGAAGCAAGAACAGAAACAAAGAAAGCAAATGGGAAGGACAGGTAGTCGAGTTTACAGAAGATCAATGTCAAACTGATCTAGATCTTGAATGCATATTTAGGAAAAGGCAAGGTCAAACATCTATCAGCCTGCCTCCAAAACACTTGCATAATATTCCATCACTAAGCTTGAGGAACTATTGATAAGTAGCAATGATATTTGGATTCATGACAACCCACACCAAGGAAGAATCTGGGGAAGAAGTGCCATGAAAGAAAAAACTACAATTTAAAAGCAACCTGAGGGGGGTGGGGGCTATTTGGGGACCTCATATTTTTTGAGTGTAACATTAAAAAACAAATTAAAACACCAAAAATAAATAAATAAAAGCAACTTGACTTCTCTAGTTACCAATGCTCTCCAGTGACCCATCATCCTAAAATTCTAGCAACAAAATCCTCCTGCTTTCTGCCCATCCATTCTGGTCCAAACTACCAAGAACGCTTACTTCAGTTTCTGCACTTGTAAAGTGGCAATAATAAAACTCTCTGAACTCTCCCCTTCAGTGGATTCCTGTGAGCTACCATGGGTAAAGCACTCCTTCTGGAGAGAGTTCAGTTTGGGTTAGTCAGTAGGGAATGCTGTGTCTCTTGATCCCTCAGCAAGACCTGTAATCTCCCTTCTCCAAAACCTGGATAAGGGCCTGATCTCAGCACCCACTTCAGCTTCAGGAAATCTCAAATATTCAGAACTGAAACCAAACAAACCAGATTCACCCCCCTCCCCAAATATAAGTGCTAGACAGAACCAAGCAAGCAAGCAAGCAAGCAACACCAAAACCAGACCTCTCTGCTTTTGGAGCAAAGCTCTGCATTGTTACTCTACCTGATGTATTAGGTCCATCTCCTTCAGATACATCTCCCTTTCTGGCCAGCTGTTCAAACACAGCTCAGGTACCGAAGGTCGTAATGTCTACAAATATTAAAAAATGGAACTTGCAGACTAAGGGAAGAATCAGAGGAGACAAGGGAGGCCATCTAAGCTGGAGGCCAAGAGGTAAACCACAGGGGACAATGGCGGACAATGAGATTTTCCAGTCAGACTGCTGATTCACTGGAGTTTTCAAATCAGGTCTTATTAAGGTGGGGTACCAGACCACGTGCATCAGAATCACCTGGATGCTTACTAAAACAGAAGATTCGTGGGTCCTATGGCAAATCAATTAGAGTAGAATCTCTGGGAATAATAGCTTGAACTCTTTTGTGCCAAAATGCCTCTTCAAAGAAGGTGGTAATAAGAATTAAAATAAAAATTTTCATTAACCAATGTCAGAGGAAGGCAACACCCAATTCCTCCCACTCTTTGTATTAGCAGTCTTCTGTTTCCTTTCTCAATACTTTAAGGCTTAGCTAAAGCCCTGCCTCCTTCATAAATATCACCATGGAACCCCTCTACCTAGCACCTCCCTTTTCTAGGTGCCTAAAATGCTCACAGTACATTCCACATATTCATGCATAACATTAATGCTGTTCAAATGTGTTAAGCTAACTAGTTTCCCTACCTAGTTTTTAAGTGCATTTTAGTTTGTATTATAGCACTCCCTGGCTCATTGACCTCCAATGACTCCCCTCTGCCTTGTGAATGATTATGATGGAAACCAGCACTTAGAGAATGCTATCTCTAAAGCTGCCATGTGCTCAGAACTGTAGATATATTGATTCATTTGATGCTCATGATTCTAGTTTATATTGTTATCCCTATTTCACAGATGAGAAAATTAAGCCATAGAGAGGTAAATTAATTTGTTCAGGATCATAATGGTAGAACCAGAATTTGAAGTCAGCTTCTCTGACTTCAGGGCCCAAGCCCTTTTTCACCATATTAAGCTTTTCTTTAACCAGGGCATGTAATCCTTGAGGACAATACAATAAAACATATACTGAGCATATACTAAGTGCTTCATCTACATTACCTCTGTGGTGGCGTGGAACTATGTATCCCAAAAAACATGTTCTTAAACTTAATCCATTCCTGTGGGTGTGAACCCTTATAAATAGGACGAGGAGATAAGGTTACTGCAGTTGAGGTGTGGCCCAACTGAATCAGGGTAAGTCTTAATCCTATTACTGGAAGTCTTATAGAGAAGGCCAAAGCTGGCAGCCAGAAACTGGGAGTCAATGGAACCCACAAGGGAAGAGAGAAGCCAGGAGAGGCTGCCCATGTGCACTGCCATGTGACAGAAAACCGAAGGACCGAGGATCGCTGGCAGCCAGCCTCAGAACACCGCAGTCTTCTGAGAGAAAGCATCACCTTGATGACACCTTAATTTTGGACTTCTCCTAGCCTCAAAACCATGAGTCAATAAATTCCCATTGTTTACATTAACCCATTGTATGGTATTTATTTTAGTAGCCAGGAAACTAAAACAACCACCTTTCATCTTCAGAACGACTATGAAGTTGGTATTGCCATTATCCTCATTTTACTGATGAGAAACTGAGGCTCAGGGAGGGTAAGTATCTTGTCCCAAATTACACAGCTGGTAGATGACAAAGGGATGTCTGAGCCCAGGACATCTGACCCCAGAGCCTGTAGTCTTAGCCACTACTGCTTTTGCCTAGCCCAGTGCTCTGAACACTGAAGATATTCAGTAAGTGATTGTTGGGTTGACTTGCACTGATGTTGAACATTTTGAATTGTACCAATGCCCAACGTGCTATTCAGCAGCTGCCTGGATGGCTCTCCAGCCCAGCAAGCATATAATAATATGCTACTGCTGACACGGGTGTACTTCCTGCCAATCACTTTCTCTCAGCTATGCCCATGTACCTGCCATGAACACCTGCATACACAACTGAAGTGATCTCCCCTCCTTCGCTACCTACAGTCAAGAAAGAAGTGTGTGACTAAGCTCTGTAATGGCTCATTGCCCCAAAGGAAGAAGTGCTCACTGAAGAGAAACAGACCCTGTGGAGTCAAAATACATTTATTCAATTAACTAGCTGTGTAGTTAAAGTGAATTTATTCATTCCATGAATATTTATTCAGCACTGAACCTTTTTGAGACACATGCGCTAGATCCTTACATATTGTACAGAATGAGCAGACAAGAGTCTGCTCTCTGAACCATCTATCAATTAATATACATATAATTTTAGGTAGTGATGGGGAAGGAGGGAGACTGGGACAGGGATGGAGGCCGGTAGGAAGGAGATAATTGAGTGAAAACCTAAACAATCCAAAGGGACTAGACAACCAATGGGTAAAGTAAGTGCAAAGGTCTAAGATGGAGAAAAGCTTATCGTGATTTTAGAACAGTGATCTGCAAGTGTTTCTTAAAGGGCCAGGGAGCAAATGAGTGTGTCTACTCGACTCTGCTGTTTTGCATCATAAATAACATAATGAAAAGGCATGGGTGGCTGTGCTCCCATAAAACTTCTTTACGAAAACCAGGGATGGGGTGGATTTGGCCCACCGGTTATAGTTTGCTAACCCATATTTGAGAACATAAAGAAGACCCGTGTGGTTGCAGAGTATCAAGTGAGGGCAAGAGGGGCAGGGGCTGGACTGCGGATACCTCACAAGTAATTCTAAGAGCAGTGGGAGACCACTGGAGTATTTTAAGGAGTGGAAATAGCATGATGTGATTTACATTTTTCAAATATTAGTCTGGCTGTGGTGTAGAGAATGGGTTTGGGGGCAAGAGTGGATGCAAGGCCAGTTAGGCGGCTGGTAGAGAGGTCCAGGTGAGAGATGAATGATGGCTGGATTTGAGTGTGGCACTGAAGATGTCTGGGGAGGCTAAAAGACTCCTGCCCATGGAACTATCCCATAAACCCACTGCCCAGGCAGCTTGGTGGCTCCTGCCAAGGCTGTTTTCTTTTGGCAGCGGAAACCTGGGGGCAGCCCTTCCTTATCCTTTTGCTGTACCCTGTACCACTGAAGTGAATGGATCCAGCTCATCTCCAGTCCTGATAAAAGCATCCCAAGAACCCAATTTTAGTGAATGCTACATGAATTTTCCAGGTATCAAAAATCATACTGCTTCAAGATGACTAATGTTCCTGGGAACAGGAGTTATTTCTCTTTCCAGTTACTGTTTGAAGTGCTCTTGGTGAAGTGGACAGTTTCCTAGTAGATTGGCAAGGGCTGGCACTAGAGTTATTTCTGAGTATTGTACATCCATTCTCCACTGCACAAAGTATAAAAGTTGACTGAGCTGCTACTCCAGATTCATAGCACAGGGCCCTTGGACTCCACACCCTTAGAGAAGAATCATTATGAAACAAAGACTTGCCTGTCAATGTGCCCCTCCCTCTTCCTCCTCGTTATTTATTCTTCCTGATCCCAAAGAACATGTACACACACACGTACACAGAGTCTGAATCTATCATTAGGAAATGTTCTTCTGTTCTGACTGATCTGTTGATTCCGCATGATCAACAGATCACCCAACTTAAATAGCCCTTACCTAATACCTTCAACAGCAAACTAACGAGATAGAACAAGGAAAAAGAGCTCCCTGCCTAACATGTTAATGATTTTTTCTTTAATGACTGATTTCTCCTTTAGATGTGAAGAGAGGGGGAAAAATAGGGTATATATATATATAACATTTTCCTCAAAAAATAGTTCATAATAAAATATTATCAGTCAAACCAATCTACAAAGTGAATGAATATTTAGTAAGATCCATCTTCAACTGCAGCTCAGCCAACACTGAGAGGTGTTTTCTCTGGGGTTTTATTTGGCCTTTTGCTCTTTAGGGAATATGGAAGGTCACTGGCGTGATTAGTTAAAAACAAACTGGTGACAGTGAACTCTGCCACTGACTCCCGGAAGACCACAGGCTTAGGGAAGGTGGTGGTTAACCAAACCTCTCTCTGGTTCTCATTTATCATTATAAGATTTATGATGAGCACTAAGGTGTGAGATTCATGGTTGCCTAGGCTTTGATGGAGGCAGGTTGGGAGGAAATGGAGGGTGACTGCTGAAGGATATGGGGATTTCTTCTGGGGTGATAAAAATGTTCTGTTCTCAAGATTGAGGAATGAACACACATAAGGGGGGAATGCAGCTATGGACTAAAGTAGATTTACTATTATTCTAGCAATGGAAAAACTTGTAACATTGATATATAGGCAGAGGTCACCAGAGGTTCTGAGGGGAGGGAGAGGGAAGAATAGGTATAACATGGGGCATTTTGGGGACATTGGAATTGTTCTTCATGATATTGCAGTGACAGATATAGGCCATTATATATTTTGCCACAACCTATAAAATTGCAAGGTGCAAAGTGTAAACCATAATATAAACTACAGACCATGGTTAGTAGCAATGCTTCTATATGTGTTCATCAATTGTGCAACAAATGTACCACACTAGTGAAAGATGTTAATGGGGGAAAGTGTGGGAGGGGGACAGGTGGGGTATATGGGAATCCCATATATATATATATATATATATATATATATATTTTTTTTTTTTAAGATTTTTTAATTTATTTCTCTCCCCAACCCCCCCCCAACCCCCGTTGTCTGCTCTCTTGTGTCCATTTGTTGTGTGTTCTTCTGTGTCTATTTGTATTCTTGTCAGCAGCACTGGGAATCTGTGCCTCTTTTCGTTGTGTCATCTTGCTGTGTCAGCTCTCCATGTGTGCAGTGCCATTCCTGGGCAGGCTGCGCTTTATCATGTGGGCAGCTCTCCTTGTAGGGCGCACTCCTTGCACCTGGGGATCCCCTACACAGGGACACCCCTGCGTGGCATGGCACTCCTTGCACATGGGCCAGCTCACCACATGGGCCAGCTCACCATAGCCCTGGGTTTGAACCCTGGAACTCCTATACGGTAGGCAGATGCTTTATCAGTTGAGCCATATCTGCTTCCCCATATATTTTTAATGTAACAGTTATGTAATCCAAAGCTTCTTTAAAAATAGAGACAAGAAAAGAAAGAAAAATTGTAGAATGGACTAGGTTGATTGCTATACAACTGCATATATGCAAGCCCACTGAATTGAACATTTTAGGTGGGTGAACTGTGTGGCATACGAGTTACATTTCTGTGAAGCTGCTTAAAATATGGAAGAAGGTTATACTCAAGAGAAGGACATGTACATGCATCCTTTTGATAGCTTAAATCAACTCTGCTCCTGGCGTTCTTTGTGTTGTCAGAGTGAATATTTGATAGAAATATGTGATCCCTTGTTCTTGTGAGCTGCAGCTTAGGACTTGAAGGAATAGACCTTTAAACTCTAGATTTGTCTGTACACATGGAATCTCTCAAATCCTGCTCAGGTATAAGCAGAAGCACCCCCCCTACCCCCCCCCCCCCCCACTGGCACAGCACAGGAACTTGTGCAGTGTGGTCGCACTCTGGTTTGTCTGCTGTGGAAGTTGCACCATGGCATGGTGGCTAGGCTGTGATTCCCCCAGCCTGGGGCAAGGAGGTAGGGGTGCGCACTCGCCAGCGCTGGGAACTGGGCAACCTTCAGTGTGCCCACACGCCTGCCTGCTGGGGCCTGAAAGCTCCGACTGCTGGCAGAAGGAGAGGTGGCTGGGCTGGCTGCTTGTGTGCTTTTATTTTGAAGGGACATAAATGCTGGGGCAAAGCTCTAAGTACCGTGCTTTGGTCTTTGAGAATCCTAAAGGGAATGCAGGCCCCTGTAGTCATGGGCCTGCATGGCCCAGGCCCAGATGCCTCAGCAGGGTCATGGATGCCCAGGGAACTCCCCCACGTGCTCTGTGCCTTGCTTTCCATTTGTCTACCCATGCTGGATGAATATCCCTGTCATGCCACTGGCAGGGCCGGACAGATGGAGTGGTGGGCCCTTTAGATGTGGATGCAGTCGAAGGCTGGACCCCAGGAGCCTGTCTCTCCTCTGGCTGGGAATGTGTGCTCCCTACAGAGAGCCAGGACCCAGGCAGTTTCAAAATGAGAAACTGCCTTGTGAACCATAAGAGTGTAATAGTCTTTTTCTCAGATGGAGACAATGATCACGATAGTAAAGATAACAATAACTTACACATTCAATACTTAAGATGTGAGTACCATTCTAAACACATGATGTGAATTACCTCAGTTTTTCCTCACAACACCCTGAAAAGTAGGTATTGTTACTATCTTCATATGACAGAGGGGAGAACCACTGCAGGGAGAGGCTAAGTTACTGCTCAAGGTCACACAGGAGCAAGAGGTCGAGCCAGGATTTGCGCTTCGAGTTCAGGCTCTCCGGTGCTGCCTGGTGTTTCTGAGTTGGTCAGGCAGTTGGAGGTGTGGTTTAGGTCACGGAGGGGAGAGCTTGGTCAATGCACTCTCCCATTCCTGAGGACCTTTGTCCCCACCCCTGCTGGGGCAGGGGAGATGGCCAGAAAAAAAAAGTCCAGTTCCTGAACCTAAGCAGCTGTTTTTTGCGTCCTCCTTTGAACAAACAAAACATAGCAAAGCAAAAGAGCCCCTCCCTTCCAGTGATCCAGGAAGATTAACCTCAAAGGAGAACTTTACCTGTAGGAAAATCAGCTGTAACAGAAACTTGGGCTTTTTCTTCAGGATCCTGATTTTTTTCCCCTTAGGTAAATAACACGTTATGACAAATTGTGACATTAATTCTCACTTAATAAAAAAAGACTTTGTTCTTACGGAGAGAAGCAAACAAAAACGATAAAGAAAATGGTGTATTAAGCAGGTACTAGCACCCAGTTGTGCAGGGCAGGCAGCGTGGATCCATTTTCCACAGCAGGATACCTAAGGAGGACAGCTGGCGGTTTGCGTGGTGGCTGGACGATGGGGTCATCTACTCTCTATCCTCAAAAGTTACGGGGCAGAAAGTTGCAGGGACACAGTGAGGCTTACCGCCCCTAGGCTTGCCAAATGTCCTGCAGCTTGGATGTCTGCTTAGCCTGCTGTGAACAGGAGCCACTAATCCCTCAAGGAAAATGGCGCCGAACACATGGCCTCGATCTTCACTCTGTGTTTCTGACATGTCCAGCAACCCTCTTCTCCACTCTTGTCATCTACCCTCTGCTCAGTCACCAGACTCACACAAACATTTGTGTGGATTAACTGGGCCAGGTCCCGGGCTGAGGCATTTGCCTGTGCGGTCTCATTCAACCATTCACAGCAATGCGATGAGACTGCCTCTCTCAACGGGAGGCTACATCAGCCCGCTCATGATAATGCCTCCTAAAGGCCAGGGACTGCTCTCTCATTTTGGGAAGAGACATGTAAACACTCCTTTTGGTCTCACCCATTCTCTTGAGTGTTCCTTTAGGTAGGAACTTTGGAAATGACAGTCATTTATCTTCCCCCTACATCTTAGTGAGGGGATGAGGAACTCACCATTATCGAAGACAGTGCCTGCTGTGAATGAGAGCTCTGAGTCATGTTCAGCTTTGCAGGCATACAAGGCTTTTGCCTTCCGGAATGGTGTGCTGTGTGAAAAGAGGAGTTTGTTTAGCATTAAAATGAAACAAAACAAAACAAAAACCTCTGAAAACCCCAGATATTTAAACTCTCTTATTCTTCTTCCCCACAAGCTACCTTGTCCTTGGTTGTGGAAGGAGCTGGACAAGGCAGCCAGATAGCAAAACACAAGGTGGAAAAGTTGCAAAGATCGCAGGAGAAAAATGAAAAATATTCAGAGAAAAGCCATAAGCTCCAAGAAACTGTACTTCCTGTGCCTTGTTAAAATATTTCCGAGGGGCTATCCCAGCTGAACAGTGGAAGGGCGAGTTGGACTTCACTTTTGGAACAGAGGTACCCTGGGGGGAGGGGAGCAGGAAAGAACTCCCAAGTTGCTCTAGAGAACGCTCCCAAGAGACCCTGTTGAAAGTTGGCCATGCTGACTGAGCCAAAAAGGAACATTCAAGCAAAGTCAGGTTTCCGCTCCAGGCCACGGGCTGACATTAGCTCTCCAGAGTCACTTATCTCTCCTTGGGCTGGGCCTTGCTGGTGGAATAGGATTCTACAGTAGGAACTCTGTGCTCCCCAGGGTAGGGCAAGGAATAGAGAAGGTGTTTGTGAGTGGTTTTGTGTCTATGGGTGTACCGTGGGAAGAGAAAAAAGGGACATGATGCTTTTTTTTTTTTTTTCCTTTCTCATGTTCAGTGGAAATCACCTGGGGAAATCTTAAAATTGCAAATATCTGACTTTCAGATTTAATTAGTTTATATAAATATGGGCATCGGTATTTTTATAGCTCCCCAAATGATTCTAATATAAAACCAGTATCGAGAACCATTGTTCTAGAGCAGGGGTTGGCAAACTTTTTCTGTAATGGGTCAGATAGTAACTATTTTAGGCTTTGTGGGCCATATGGTCTTTGTTACAATTACTCAGCTCTGCATTGCTGCATGAAAGCCATGGACATCACATCAAAGAATCAGTGTGGCTGCATTCCAATAAAAATTTATTTACGAAAAACTGGCAGCAGGCTAGATTTGGTTCATGGTCTGCAGTTTGCTGACCTGTATTCTGGTGAGTAATTTGTGAGAGCTCATAAACCCTATTACCTTCTGTCAATTTTTGCTTTAGTATCCAACTAGTTCCAGACAATCTACTTCTCCAGGGTCACAAGAAAATTACTTAGCTGTCAAAAGTTGGCCCTTTATTTGCCCAAAGCCATCTCTTTTCTCCCCCTAAGCCACCTGAGGAAGTACACTTAGGGGTACAAGGGCAGAAGAAAGAGTAAGTGGGTCCCCTGGGTTATGAAATTTTCCAAGGGATATATACTATAATATATACTTCATCTTGAGTGGACTGCTGGAGAGTCACAAGGAATCAGGGATGCCAAATCTCCCAGATTTCTAGTGGCTACAAGGAGATTTAGCTGAACAATGGTCTAGTCTCAGGTAAATCCAGATAAAATCAGATGGGGCAGGGCTTCTGGGCGCTTCTGGAACTGTTATTTCCTTGCATCACCAAGTCCAGCTTCCCTTTGGGAAAGAGGAGCCACGAGTGGATGGAAACCTCTGCTGGGCCAGGTATCTAAAACATCCAGACTTGGCTCCATGAAGACTGAAGGAAAAATGACTTAACAGATCTATCAAGCAGGATGATCAGAGTAAACAATTCTCCGGAATTTGTTGCCAGAGACACAATTTACTGTTGTTCTCCCTGGTAGCTAAGGCTACTTGACAGGGCAGGTGAAGAATCTTTAAAAATTTATCATCTCCTACTGGAAAAGAGCTCTTCTTGTCTAGTTATCATTAAAAAAAGTTCAGGACAAGGAGCACATCTTGAGATCTAACTAATCTAAACCAAGTCTCTGTGTTGGCTGGCACGGTTCAAACATTCAATGTGCAACTTTCTAGAGAGGAATAAAAAAGGGTTGTTTTTGCTATTGTTTTTAGGGGTGGGGAGCAGAGCGGAGTAAGCTGGTTGTAAAAAGTGCTCAACCAGCCAGACAACCATCTGGACAGGTAAGTGGAGCCTGTCACGACATGGAAGGGTCTTGGAGGCCAGGCCCCAAGGCAGGGGCACTGTCCATTGAAGACAGGGAAGGGCAGATGGGAAAGAGCAAAGTGAGCAGGGAAGGAGAAACAAGGCGAGGGACACAACTGCCAGGCTGAGGCTCCTTGGGTTGGGTGTTCGTAGAGATTACTTATTAACCGCATTAAACAAAGGTAATGGGACAAAACAGGGGCAAGGCAAGGAAATGAGCCAGGGTATTTGGCAGGCGAAAAGCAAAGGGAATGGTCTCAGGTGCCTGAGATTATCTTTTAAAAGGAACGACTTTCCACTATTACTAGGCTTTTGGAGTTGGATAATGAAGTGACAAGAAACTATTATGTTAAAAGCAAAGACATCCCGCCCTTACTTTTCTCTCAAGTTAACAGGTGACTGACAATCTATGAGAGGGTCTTTTCCCCAGAGACCTTCCCGCAGTCACTTAGGATGTGCACAAAAATGGGAGGGATGACAGAAGAGATGCTTTTAAAAGAGTCCACTCTTGTTCCCCAGGAGTAGGGCTGCCAGATAAAATGCAGGATGCCTAAATAAATTTGAATTTAGCAATTTTAAGCAATGAACAATTTTTGGGTATAAGTATGTCCCAAATATTGCATGGAACATGCTTACACTGAAAGAATATTTGTCATTTATCCACAATTCTAACTGGAGGCATTGTGTATTTTTATTTGCTAGATATGACAACCCTACCCAAGGGAAAGCTTTATTTTTTTTTAAAGTTTGTGAGCCCAACAAGCCCAGTGTCCCATGCTATAACCCCCTTTCAGTAGCCTTGAACAGTTTGCTTTAGGTAGGGTTCCTACCAAAACAGATAGATCCTGTTGGCAGAGGCATTGTGTTTGTAGATTTTGGCTCTGACTGGAAAAAAAAAAAAAAACAACAAAAAAACCCCACCAAGCATCTTTGGGGTTCTTTGTCCCTGGAACTCTCTTATTCTCTTCAGTGTACCTTAACATACGGCACAGAGAGCTTGGGGTGGTTTTAGCTGCTCCCGTCACAGTGCCCTTCAAACCTCAGCTGGGCCTTCAAGGGCACGAACAGGTTTGGATCCTTCTGCTGGTTCATTTTTAATTTCTGCCTCTGAGCATGGCATCAGGCCAGGAAAGCACTCAGAGGAGTTTCCCTCAAATGCCCTTGCAAGCTTTGCAAAATAACAATCCATTTTTCCATTGTAAGGCACAATAAAGAGCACGGGCCAGCTAGACATGGCAGGTTGTAAGGGCTTGATTATTTAGGTACAATTTCCAGTGGCCCCTGTGCAAATGAAAGTTATGGTTTTGGGGCTGGGAGCTTTTCTGGAGAGGCAAATGAAGAAAGGGAAACGTGAAGAAAATGCTCCTCTGTTTCCCTTTCTCTGCTGAGCTGTGAAAGAAATCTTCGTTCTTGAGCTTGGACTAATAACACTGAAAGTGACATGAAGAGGGGAGAGGAAGCATTTCCAGAATAGATGATGTATAGAAGTTTATGTGACCCTACTTAGGTCTAATTAAGTATTTATTATTAAAAGCTCTGCTCAGGGAAGTAAATATGAAGCTTAATGCACTAGAAGCAGATTTGGGTAGGAGGGTGGGGGAATCCCTATTGGATCTGAATAATGGATGTATGCCCCTACCTCTTGGCTGTACACTGCTGTAGCAGTTAAGGATTCTTGCCCTTCTCTGTTCTTCTAATGGCCTAGCTCCCCTGCAGTGTCCCTATCTGTTGTCTCTAGCTGCCAGTACCAAGCCCCTTCCTGCCTTGGTTATGTCAAGGCGAAATGAAAATGGTAGCTTCTTAAAGGGCTCTGGAGCAGCAGCAGCCAAACAGTGCTATACTAACAGTGGCTAGAGGAGGCCATACTGAAGAACCATGACCTTAAACCTACCAGGTGAGCAGATTTTATTGTTACTATCTTCTGATGACCTGGAAATATTTAGGGAGATGGAAGGCAGTGGAGAAACGGTGATACTTAACATGCAATGGGGCCCCGAAGCTCAGAGACATTAAAAAGTAGAGTGTACATTTTAGTTTTTTCAGCGGACCCAAGTCTCCTAACCCATTGCGTCTAAGAGGCCAAGGTTTTGCAGATTTTGCTCCTGTTTCATGAAAATGAAGGAGCTACATTCTCCTAAAGCCCGAGTCTCTCCTTTGAATGCAGGAGGCATTTTGGGAGATGACCATCTCTGGCCACTGTAGTTTGCTCTGGTTCAGGTCCTCATGGAGCAATCAGTGATGTAACCAGAACAATCCGTACCATGTCCTGGTGTTCTAGAAAGTTAACATCTCCCAAAGTGCCCACGATATGCCTGACAAATAATTTGGAAATAATGTGAATGTCAGGAAAATATGATCTCAATTTTTACCTTACTCCTAGGGTAAAGGGGGAAAAAAAAGAATATACTGAAAAGCTACCTTTCCCACCTCCCAGGAAAAAATTAAGTAAAAAGTTGTTTCAAACCTAGAAGAGCAGGCTCTGGAGCTGGGAGTTGCATGGAAACTTAAAATTGGGGTTACCTATAAATTAGAGGAAGGAGTGCTGGGCCGAGGATGAGAAATCCTGCATTTTGGATTTGCTCTCATTGGTCATGTGACAGCAGCAAGTGTCTCAGTTTTCCTCCCCTACGAGAGGGTTCAGGTCCTTTCTCCTTTCATTCTCACAAGAGGATAAAATGAAATGATCAATATGAAAATATCTGGAGGGAAATAAACATATTTATCTGTATATACAAAGAGCACAGGGTTTTCTTTTTTTAAAAGTGAGATTTGGTTTATATACTTAAGCCTCTCTGCTGGGCCTACCCTTTAGGGAAAAAAAATCAGCAATGAACAAAAGAGAGAAGAGAAAATAGTGCCTGAGCTCAAAATGCTTATGATTCTTAGAATTGGGTCTCACAGTTTGGTTGTATTCAAGAGACACACATGCTTGGGTCTAACAAGCACTGGGGTACTGCAGGCTCTTTATTAGTTCTTTTCCTAGATTTAAAGAGCTCCTTTCATCCAAAGAGCTCAAGGGCAGAGAATTGCGGCACTTGAGTCTGGAAATGACAGAAGCAGGGAAGATTACAGTATGGTACGTTGGGAAAGGAACTTGGTGAAGCTGTACATCCTCAGAAAGAGGTGGTACCTGTTCTGATGAAAGCTAAGGGTTCATGATGTGTAGGAAGCAGAGGCAGGCTGGGAGCACTGATGACTCCTATGAATATGCAGAGGGCAAGGAGGCATGAGCCATGAACAATTTAGATCTGGATCCTTTATCCTCTGTATTATATTTGTCTCTTTTCCAGTGGATTTGGTTTAAGAAACAGTGCTCATAGCTAGTGGCACAACTCCATAAATACATGTCTGATGCTGCTGGATAAGAATGAGAGAAGCAAAGGCCGGCGTGTATGTCAATACTGTTCCCTCTGATAATATCTTCTGTGAATGTGCAGCGAGCTCGGTGGTGCAGACTGACCAAAACAGAAGACTTATTCAGGAGGTGGCTTTTCCCCAAACTCCAGACACCACAGATAATTCAGTAACTTGAGTAAGGGTGAGGAAGGGTGTGAAAAATGCCATGCTGGCTCATGCAAATGGCCCCTCCTGGCTTCGGTCTCAGATAGTAGAAGCACAGGAGAGCAGAGGCTAGTCCCCAGTTGTCCCTGACTGGCTTTAGATACACGGGAACAGATTGGTCATCGTCCATGATTTTACCTGGAGTCTTCATGAACTTCTTCTTCTGGCCTGTCAAAAAGCAAGTTCAGGGTTGGATGGCAGGGAACAAAGTTGACGAGGAGGCTGAACACTGCATGAAGAGAGGACCAAGCAAATGAGAGAACAACAGCAGCCACAGAAAACCAAACAAACCCTGCAACAGACCTGATGGGGGATGAGTCGCTGGACGTGGATGAGGTGGGCATAGGGCTGGATGGCGCCGAGAACATGGGCCAAGATGGCGAGAGGGGTGAAGTTGGGCTTGGATTCGGGGGGCTGCAAGACATAACAATCAGAAAACTCATCAGCACAGAGGGAAACCACAGTGGGGGGACAGGAGGTTCACAGGAAGCCAAATGATGGAGAGCTGGAGCGGACTAGAGGAGCACTGAATTCCAGCGACCTGTTGTCAGTGCCAAGTCACATTTCTCCAGACTAAACCTCCGTGTTTTCCAAGTAACGCCCCTTCTTTAATTCCTCAGAGCATAAACATGTCTCTTTGCCTTGTAGAACAACTGTTTTCTAGGTGATAGGAGGTTCTTCAATCATGTCAACTGTGCATTTGGCCATCAATGAAAAATATCCTGAAACCATGTACCTTAGTTCCTACATCCCTCTCATATCATTAGCCTCCATTCTGGGGTAGAGCTGTCTTATAATGGGCCTTCAGCTTCCACTGTCACATGAGTGTTTTAAAAGTTGTGTCTCAGCAAAAATGCTTATTTTTCTGGGCCACACAGGCCATTCAGCCAGAAAACAATTTCCTGTTTACATTTTTAAGTAAATGGGCTGTGTGTCATTGGAGACCCTGAGAAGTACTGCTTTAGAAGAAGGATCACAAATGGAGGACAGGATGGACACAAAGCTCGGTGATGGGAGCCAAGTGTAATCCCCCTGAGGTCTGCTTCCCAGGCCCACCCCTTCTCCTCTCAAGGAGTTTGGTCATTTTGATGCTCAAGGCAAAAAGTCCGAGGGAAGGCAAAGAAAAAAATGAGGAGCTGAAACCTTAAATCTGTCCATTTTGTTCTTTGATGGATGGCTGATAAAAAGTTTACATAGGAAAGGTTGAAATTACTCACTAGAATATGGTTTGTGGATTTTCATTGCTTGTGCTGGCCTTTTGACTTATTTCTACAAATAACATCAACAGACAAAAACAGAACTTCAGCAATTCTGTAAAATCACATTAAGTTAGACACTGCGAACACCAAGGACTGAGAAAGTGTGGAAACTGTCCAGTCACAGCACAACTTGCAACTGCTGAACCTCAAGTGACTGCTGGATTGTTTGGGCTGAGCACTTTATGGAGGTGAAAACTATAGAAATCCAATTCAAGGGTAACAGACTTTCTAAATAGAGTGGGATTTAGCAAGAACACATAAATGTCCTACTTGATGGGACTTCCCTAGGGTTATGCTAAATCAGGCATAAAACCTAGTAACTGCCATAATTATCTATGCCTGTAATACAATACCTATGGAAATAGAGAGCAAGAGCCCATCATGTGAGTTCATCAGATATTCCCAGACTAATTCAATTCAATGTTGGCTGGATGCCATTATGTGCATCCTGTATCTAGACTATAAGCTCCATGAGGGCAGTGATTTTTGTTTACTACTGTATGTATAGTATGTATAGTATTGTTTGTATGTATAGTATTGTTTACTACTGTATCTCCAATGCCTAAAATAGTGCCTATAATTGGTATTTGATAAATTCTCGTTGAATGAGTAAATCAATGAATTTCCTTTAACCTACCCTACAAGCCCATGAAACAGGCGCTATTGTAATTCCCATTTCACAGATGTAGAAACTTGGGTTAAGCTGAGGTTTGCCTGAGTATAACCAGCTGTAAATGATAGATCTGAGGTTCAAATACCGATCCTTTGTCTCCAGCCCAGGGCTCTTACTGCCACACTGTACTGCCTCTAGGATAGCAGGACTTGCTCTATTCTTCTAGGTTGTGCCAAGCTTCTTTACAGAACCAGCCATAGCACTGGATGCTTTTTAACCACTGATTTATGAGTTCTTAGATGCCTACCATATTTGCATGGGAAAATGGGAAGAGAGTAACAGTCAGACTAACAAGACCCAACACATTGTAAATTTAAACAAAATCCCCAATCCTGCCTCCAATCTTCCATCTGGTAGATTCATATAGCAGATAGAATTCATATTAAAGAAGAAATTAAATTCAAAGAGTGTGACTCACTTTTTTCCCTCAATTAATCCAGCAAGCACTAGTATTGAGCGCATAGTATGATCAAGACAAAGGTGGACTACAACATAGCATTAGCCAAGATGTCCCTGACTTTAAGAACATATAACTTATTTGACAAGATAGGGCAAATTAAAAAACAAAACAAACACTGACAGTGAGATTCATCAGCTGAGGTAAAAGTTACTCTGTTATTAGTTTAATACTGCTCCTGCTTCACTTTGCTGCAAGTCCTGGGAGAAGCGTTGCCTCATTTCCACCATGTAGTTCTCAGTTTCTTTCACAGTTGCTGCTGGTAAGAGAGGCCTCCTGTTCTCAGTCCTCTCAGCACAACCCCACCTAACTAGATAAAGACCTATTAGCAAGGCCTGGCAACAATTTCCAAACTGCCGCTCTGCCCAGAAACCTGAGTTCTGACCAGCGGCTATGTGGAGGTTCAAGAGAGCAGCCAGGCCCGAGGCCTGGACTACTCTGTTCCCCTGGTTGGGGGTAACCACAGGGCAATGAAAAAGTTCTTAAGACTTTTTTTTTTTTAATGGCTTTTAGAAGTAGAAAACACCTCCACTTCCTAAATCCCATCTGTACTAAGAATTAGGCCTTTGGTTAAAGGGATGGCTGGAAACATATTCTATGAACACGATGTGAGTTCTGAAAGTTTTCTTTCACATCCTTGGCTATCTACGTGGTTCTTGGCCATGACTGTAGTGCATGACTGAAATTATCTGGGTGTGCAGCTGGAATGCAGGATATGCATAACCATAATAAGAATTTGTGCTTTAATCCCTATGTCAACTGCTACAGTAATCAGCACAGTTTTTAACAACTAACAGAATTTCATTTGTCTGTGGTTTAGTCATAACAATGACATTTATTTGCTATAAAATGACCACTACAATTGAAAATTTATTACTGCTTTGTTTTAGTTAGTACAGCAGTAAAATCCATACTCCCAGTACTGCTATGATTTTTAAAAAACTGCTAATGCAATTATGACTCTCGTTCATTTGTGTTTGAGTCACGTCAATAAAACTTGCTATCAACAATACTATTGACAATTTTTATATACTGTAATTATGCATGTAACAACAGAATGCTTGTAAATATATATTATAGGTTCCTCCAGGAAGCAGAGGGCATATTATATTTCCATTTCAATGCAACTCACAGAATATATAGGTGGGATATAAGATGCGTAGGGATGGTGACAAAATGGCCCAAGACTCTGTGTAATTTTAAATTCTCCTTTTACTACAGAAGTGTCTGGCTATAGGTTTCTTAAAAATGAAAACAAAGATATCCCCCCCTCGTCAAAAAAAAATCCAAAACAAAGCAAACAAAACATGGCCAATTTCATTCTTGGCTCTGAAACCTTCAATATAAAATTCTCAACCTCTTTTCCCACTAATTGAGGCCAAGGATAACAAATGATTAAGGCTATAATAGGAAAAAAATAAGTTTATACCTACAACTTCAGCAGATGACCCCCAAGGGCCTCTCTACAACATTGGAGTATCTGGGCTGAACCTTCCTGCACATCTTTCACCCTAAAAAATCTCTGGGGCCCTGCCAGCCACACCCACATCAAGGCCCATCTACAGCAGCAACAACAATGGCTTAAATGTTAGCACGGAAGGAACATCTGGTGGTCTGGTTGGATGGTCACTTGGAAGGCTTGCCACAGCTTAAGCTTGCTGGCCCACACTGTCCTCAAAAGTACTCAGACATTCCCAGTCAGTCCCTCTGATATTCGCTGACAGTGAAAGAATAACGGTTTAGGAAGATATGGCTAAAACTCTTGGCAGCCTGCTGGGCTGTGGCTGATAGTTCAAGTACAGCGTATAGCAATGGCATCATCTTGACACCCTTCTGTGATGACTCACTTGAATGATGGAACGTCTGGCGTACCAGCCAGGGCATGCCAGCATGCTGTGCACAGGGCTGCCCAGGCAGGCTCCCAATCTGCTGGAGCATGTGGTTGACCCTCTCTGGTCTCCACACCATGGGAGTTAAACCTCGAGCGCTACCAGAGGAGAGTAAACTGGCCATTAAGAAGAAAGTTAATAATTAAAAAAAATAAAACTACAGCTGACCTTGTAGAAAAATTGGAAAATTCCAAAAAGCAAGAAGAAAAACAACACAATCATACATAATTTATACCACTGATAATCATCGTTAATATCCTGGCATATTCCTCCTCACTCTTTCTTGGGATAATATTACATGCCTAGTTGTTATATCTTAATTAACTACATGGAATAATACACACATATAGAGTTAATAGTCTGTTTTACCACCTAATATTAGAAGGCATTTTCCAATGTCATCAAATAGCCTTTAATATCATATTTTAAAAATGGCTACAGGGTATTCTGTTGTATGGTATACCCTGATTTATGTCACCTTTCTCTTATTGTGTATATTCAGATTATCATCCCCTTTTGGCTATTATAAATAATGCTGTAACTCACATCCTTGCAGAGGATCTTTGCCTGTGTCTCCAAGCGTTTCCTTAGCATAAATTCCTGGAAGTCAAATTAAGTGGGTTAAAGGCTAGGCAGTTTTTTTTTCTTTTAAGGGTTTTGATACATCCTGCCAAACAGCTTTTCAGAAAGGTTCCATTGAGTTGCATTCCCACCAACAGTGTATGGGGGTTGCCCGTTGTCTCAAGCACTGAGCTTTATTATAACAAAAAAATTAGACTGACATTTTTTTCAGTTCACAAAGGTTACCTAAGACTGACTCTTTTTTTCTTCGAGTATTTCCAATGATGTAAAGTGAATACAATTCCCTTCCTGAGTTCTGTTTCCATCTGGAAGCAATATTAATTTTCCAAAGGGCATTCAGCCGAGTAGGTAGTATAGGGCAGGAGACAAACAGAAGGACGGAGAGCAGGACAACCACAGCCTGGGGACTTTAGACCCCTAATCAAATGGTATGTCTGCTCTGAGAAAATATGGGAGTAGTGGATTTCTAGCTTAGACTTAACTCTGAATGATAGGATCAGTGGGAAGAATGAGTGACTCAAGGAGGAGCCCTAAAAGTCTTGTCCCAGCATCGTACTGCAGAGAAATTGCAAAGTTGGCGTCTGCACCTATCTGCCAGTCAGTGGCCTGGGATCTGCAGCCTACATTGCCCATCATGCCTCCCCTCTTACTGATTAGACTTGGGACTCGGGGATGGTGTCATTAAATCCAAGGGGAATGCTTTTACTTTTCTTCTTTTCCCCATAATCAGATAGAAGAGAAAATTCCATGAAAACCCATAAAGTCCTATCTATTCTAATTCCAAAGCAGTGGATGCTTTTACTTTTCTTCTTTTCCCCATAATCAGATAGGAGAGAAAATTCCATGAAAACACATAAAGTCCTATCTATTCTAATCCTAAAGCAGTGAATTCTTCTTCCTTAGAAAATATCCTTTTATATGTTGATTGAAAATGCCAGATAAAAGGAAGGGAAATCAAATGTTTTAGCCAGGAAAATACGGTAAAAAAGAATACTGGTACCCTGGATAGCCATGAATCGGAGCAAAAGACACTCAAAAAAACACAGTTTTTGTTTGTTGGAAAGCTTGAAAACACATTCTTTACATTTGTTTGCTCAAGTCTTTAAAGCACAGAATTCCTACGTGTCCCAACCTCTTGAATTTTCAGTATGTGTTTCACAACTTTATGAGTCAAAAATCCACATGACTCTGAGATTCATTGCTCTATATTCTTTTCTTACTCTTACAAGGGTGCATATTTATTTGCATGGATTCTTTTCCCTCACCTAATATAACTTAGTATGCATTTTTTCAGACAATGACAGAGTTCTGATTCTTATTTTAATGAGACTAAACTGACAAAATCACCTTAAGGTCTTTTTTTTTTTTTTTTTTTAAAGATTTATTTATTTATTTAATTCCCCCCCTCCCTTGGTTGTCTGTTCTTGGTGTCTATTTGCTGCGTCTTGTTTCTTTGTCCGCTTCTGTTGTCGTCAGTGGCACGGGAAGTGTGGGCGGCGCCATTCCTGGGCAGGCTGCACTTTCTTTTCACGCTGGGCTGCTTTTCTCACGGGCGCACTCCTTGCGCGTGGGGCTCCCCCACGCGGGGGACACCCTTGCGTGGCACGGCACTCCTTGCGCGCATCAGCACTGCGCATGGCCAGCTCCACACGGGTCAAGGAGGCCCGGGGTTTGAACCGCGGACCTCCCATATGGTAGACGGACGCCCTAACCACTGGGCCAAAGTCCGTTTCCACCTTAAGGTCTTAGTAATATGGAATAACTTAATGATTAGGAATAAGTTTAAAAATCATATTAAATAGTCTGCTTTTAAAATAGTTTGAGCAATTTATAGTACAGTGGTTCAGTTTTCTACCTTCAAAAAAAAATTCTGAAGTACAAGTTTCAAATAAATTTTAAAGTTGGATGGGATGAGAATGGTGAGGAACTCTGTATTTAAACATCTTAAAATAGCGCATCTTTCATCCTTAAGATTCCCCAAGCCAAGAACTTGAATGTAGAAACATACAGAAATGAGAGATAGGTGGAAAAACTCTGGACTAGAAATGAAGATGTGTGGACAATTGTCCCAATTCAATTGCTCATTGCACAGAAAAGCTGTGATGGTAGAAAGGACCAGAAAGGTTGAATGGGCCAAATGCCTCTCTAACCTTTGAATACTCTATCATGTCTTGTATCAGTAATTAAATTCAGTTTGAGTTTGAAGGGGAAATGCACCATGTCTTAAGGTATTATATTCTATTTTCAAAAAGCATTAAAATTCATTGAAAGCTTTCTAAAAAATAATGAACCCAAATACATACTGTTTGGTTGTCTGAAGCCATACAAAACATGCCCAATATTCTTCTTACATGAGAGCCCTTTAATATTTCTAGACAGTGCTCTGGGGCACTCTTCTACCTCCCTTTCAGTTTTCTTTAGGCCAAAGTGTTGCCAATTCAGTGATTTTCTGTTGCTATTAGAGCACTAGCTATGGAATGCAGATCATAGTCTTGGAAAAGACTAAAGGAAACCATTACCTTCTTTGTTCTGGTCACTGTACTTCTATTAATACAGCCCCTGATGACATTGCTAATTTACAAGGGCCTTCAAGTCTTTTCCATGTATGCTTTTCATGTCATTACTTGCACATAAAATCATCTGGCATTTGATTTCTGAGATGCCAAGTATAGAATATTTCAATTTCTCTCAATGAAACTTCCTCTTGAAATTTTATTCCACCTTCAAGCCTGCTGAAATTTTTTTGGCCCAACTCTATCATGCAATACATTAGGTATCATTCCTGGATCTGGATCTGTGTAGGATATATATCTGACCATAAAGTTGTTGATTGTCACATAGAAGTCATTGATAAATGTGGAAATAATACAACAGAGCTAAAGACAAACTCTTCCCTGTGACTGACGTCAACCATTAACAAGCAGCCTTTCATTTTTTCCACCTACAAAACTTCAGTGTTAGGCTACATTGTCTGTAACAGGGGTAGCAAACTCAAGACATGCATGCAGGCTTATGGTGCACAATAGTTACTGAAAGGAGAATTCTTTCCTGTTGAACCTAAGGTAACTGCAGCTCATCTGGAACTTTTATACTTTGCTGGGGGGAATGGTCTGAAATGCTCCAACTATTTTGGAAGACAATTTTACCTAGAAAAGAGGAAGACACGCATTCCCTATGGCCCAGAAAATGCCATTTCCAGACATATACCCTTGGGTAAAGTGTGTACATGTGTATCAAAAGACTTTACAAGGATGTGTACAGCAAATTATTTGTAAATGCAACCCAGATATTCAGCAAAGGTAGAATGGATACATTTTAATCTATTAATATAACAGTTATACTTTATAAAAGCAAGTGATCTACAGCTACCTGCAATAATAATATATAACAATAATAAAATATTAACATGATTCTATTTATATACAGTTAAAAAACTGTATCCAAGATGGTGGAATAGGGACTGGCAGGCTGCACTTACTCTAGAAACTGTGGGAATGTAGCCAAGCTTGCCAGGCCTAAGGGAAGTTGGGGTGTCATGATAGGTAAGGGCAGCTGGAGAAGGAGGGGTCCAAGATGGGCACTGAGGAGACACCCAGCTGGCCAGGGAGAAGATGGGAGCAGAGCAACTGGCCCAGGGGATTCATGCAGCCAGCTCTGGCTGAGAGGGGAGCTGCTGAGGAGTGATCCCACAGGTGGCCTAAGCTAGCCATGGGGACAGCCGAGGGAACTTAGCCAGAGATTATTATGATTTTTTTGCCCTCTTTTTAAAAACTTCATCAGGGTACTGGCAGAGAGGTTAGCTATGGGGTGTTTGATGGCAGGTACGAGCAGATGGAGAGGAGAAGACTAGTGAGTTGTTGGTGAACTGTTTTGTTCTATTTTTTTCTTTTTTTGAGTGGGGTGATCTTTTGGCCAAAACAGCCTGAGAGGAGAAGGCTATCCATTACTGGTGGTCTGAGAGGAAGACCCAGATTTTTGTTTCCTTTTGTTTTGGTTTGCTTATTTTCATTCCTTCTTTTCCTGTTTTTCTTCTTTACTTTCTTTGCTTCACATTTCTTTTGTGTTTGATTTTTCTCCTTTTTCTTTTCCTCCCTTTTATCTTTTATTATTTTACTGTTTTTCCTCTTTCCTTCTTTTTATATTTTTCTTTATTTCATCCCCCCCCCTTTTCTTCTTTCCTTGTTTTGTCTTTCTTCTCACTTACCTGTTTTATTTTATTTTTTTCCTGTTTCTTTTTTTTCCCACTTTTTAATATTTTTTATTTCTGTTTACAATTTTCTTTCTTATTACTCATTTTTTTGTGTCTCTTTTTTGTTCATTTTCTTTCCTTTTTTCTTTTTTCTCTTTGTTCTTTCCATTTTTTTGGCTCTAATATTTTTTCCATTGAACACGGGCAAATACAAGTATATAGAAAAAGTTGAACCAAGTGATTCAAAGGATTCCTGACACAAAACCAAACAAACATAAAATCCTAGACTAGAAAGAAACTAACCAACAGAATTAACCCATCAGGATAAACAGATGCCTAGATATCAGCTAAACATTACAAGCCATACTAAGAAACAGGAGGTCATGGCCCAGTCTAATGAACAAACTAATAAAGAGAAGGAGAAGTACAGCATGGAACAACTAATCAAAGATATCCAAACAAATATTCTTATTTGACACAATGAAATGAAGGAAGAGATAAAGGATATGAAGAAGACATTGGAGGAACATACAGAAGAAACTGTAAACATACATAAAAAGAGAACACATCTTATGGTGATGAAAGACACAAGGCAAAAAAGCAAAAAATTAAAAACAAACTGGAACAAAAAAACAGCATATTTGAAAAGGCCAAAGAAATAATTACTGGCATAGAAAATAGGGCATCTGAAATTGCGCAAATAGAATAGAAATATTAAAAAGTGGGAGAAATTCATCAGGGACTCAAGGAATCGAATGACAACACAAAAAGCATGAACATATACATTATAGGCATCCCAGAAGGCAATGAGAAGGGAGAGGGGGCAGTAGGAATGTTTGAGGAAATAATGGCTGAAAATTTCCCAACGCTTATGAGAGAATGGGATATACATGTCCAGGAAGCACGGTGTACTCCAAGCACAACAGATCCTAGTAGACTTACTCCAAGACATATACTTATCCGAATGTCAAAAGCTCAAAACAAAGACAGAATCCTGAAAGCAGGAAGAAAAAAAAGACTCATCACTTATAAGGGAAGCTTGATAAGATTAAGTGCTGATTTCTCATCTGAAACCATGGCGGTGAGAAGGCACTTGTACAGCATTATTAAGGTGCTGAAAAAAAACAAACTACCAGACAAGAATTCTGTATCTGGCAAAACTGTCATTCAAAAATGAGGGAGCGTTCAAAACATTCACAGATAAACAGAGGATCCTGTCCTTCAAAAGTCCTGTCCTTCAGGAAATATTAAAGAGAGTTC
The DNA here is from genome assembly GCF_030445035.2 of Dasypus novemcinctus. Lineage (NCBI taxonomy): Eukaryota > Metazoa > Chordata > Mammalia > Cingulata > Dasypodidae > Dasypus > Dasypus novemcinctus. Next base: position 151,492,152 of record NC_080674.1, on the reverse strand, counting down.
TGCAGGTTGAAGGGGAAAAACAGGAGAGAGGGTTGGAGGAGAGTATAGAAAGAAAGAGTATTGGTAAGAGTAACAAAAAGGGTAAAAAAAGAAATAAAAATATGACACATATAGGCCTAAAGAAAAAACAGCTAAAGTAAGTACTGATTCCTTGAATGTTAATGGATTAAACTCTCCAATCAAAATAATATTTATGTACCTAAACAGGGAGCCCCAAAATACTTGAGGCAAATACTGGCAAAACTAAGGGGAGAAATATACACCACTACGATCATAACAGGGACATCAATATACCATTATCACCATTAGACAAAACATGTCAACAAAGGCACAATTAAAAAACAGACATTGAATAAAACATTAGAGGAAATAGACTACTGGACTTATATAGAACATTATACCCCAAGGCCACAGGATATACATTCTTTGTGAGTGCATGGATCATTCTCTAGGATAGACCACATGCTAGGTCATAGAAAGAGTCTCAATAAAGTTAGAAAGATTGAAATCATACAAAGCACTTTCTCTGACCACAATGGAATGGAGCAAAAATTCAATAAGGGGCAGAGAACTGGAATAGGCAGAAAAATATGGAAATTAAACAATACACTCTTAATCAATGTGTCAAGGAGAAAATTGCCAGAGAAATCAGTAACTACCTCAAAGTGCATGAAAATGAGACTACAATATATCAAAATTTATGGGATGCAGCTAAATCAGTGCTGAGGGAAATTTTATATGCATAAATGCCTACAATAAAAAAAGAAAAATCAAAGACCTAACTGCATTCCTGGATAAACTAGAAAAAGAAAAACAAACTAATCACAAAGCAAGCAGAAGGAAGGAAATAAAGATTAAAGCAGAATTAAATGCAATTGAGAATAAAAAATATCAGAGATATTTGATATTTGAGAAGGTTAATAGAACTGACAAAGCATTTGCTATGCTAGCCTAAAAAGAAAAACAAAAGAGAAAAGATGCAAATACATAAAATCAGAAATGAAAGAGGGGATATCACTACTGACCCCCCAGAAACAAAAATTATCATAAAAGGATACTTTGAAAATTGTAGGACAAGATGGGCAATTTAGATATAATGAACAAGTTTCTAGAAACACATAAGCAACCTACACCGGTGAAAGAAGAAATAGAAGAACTCAATAGTGAGATTGAATTAGTCATCAAAACTTCAACTAAGAAAAGCCCAGCACCAGATGGCTTCAAAGTTGTATTCTATTAATCATTCTGGAAAGAACTAATACAAATCCTCCTCAAACTCTTCCAAAGAACTGAAGAGAAGGGAACATCACTGAATTCATTCTATGATGCTAACATCATCCTAATACCAGAGCCATATAAAGATGTTACAAGAAAAGAAAACTACAGTCCAATCTCTCTAAAGAACTTAGATGCAAAAATCCTCAACAAAACACTTGCTAATAATATCCAACAATACATCAACCAAATTATGCATTAACAGACTGAAGGGGGGAAAAATCATGATTATCTCTACTGAGGCAGAAAAGGCATTCAACAAAATACAGCACCCTTTTTTGATAGAAGCATTTCAAAAGCTAGTACTTTATGGAAACTTCCTCAACATGATAAAGGCAATATATGAAAAAACCCAGAAAACATCATACTCAATGATGAAAGGCTTTTCCTCTAAGTTCTGGACCAAGACAAGGATGCTCACTGTCACCACTCTTGTTTACCATTGTATTAGAAGTACTTGCTTGAGCACTTTGGCAAGAAAAAAAAATAAAATGCCTCCAAATTGGAAAGGAAGAAGTAAAACTTTCACTATTTGAAAATGACAACAAAGTTGTACATAAGATCATCACACAGAAATCATTATTGTTTCTAAACACTATTAATGTGTGATCTGAGGAGGAAATCAAGAAAAAAAATTCCCTTTACAGTAGTAACTAAAAGAATCAAATATCTAGGAATAAACTTATCTAAGGATGTAAAGGACTTGAACACAGAAAACTATACAAAAATGCTAAAGGAAATCAAATAAGACCTAAATAAATGGAAGAATATAGAATATGCCATGCTCATGAATTGGAAGACTAAATATCATTAAGATGTCTATCCTAAACACAAACTGATTTACAGATTCCACACAATCCCAATAAAAGTTCCAATAACATTTTCTACTGACCTGGAAAATCCAATTATCAAATTTATTTGGTAGGGTAAGGGACCCCAAATAGCTGAAAATATCTTGTAAAAGAAAAGCAAAATTGGAAGAATCATGCTACCACCTTTAAACCATATTATAAAGCTACAGGGGTCAAAATTGCATGATATCAACACAAGGACAGACACAATGACCAATGCAACCAAAATTGAGAGTTCAGATACAGACCTATGGCATATCTGGCCAAATGAGATTTGACAAGGCCACCATGCTCATGCAACTGGGACAAAAAAGTCTCTTCAGCAAAAGATGCTTGAAGAACTGCATATATATATATAAAAGAATGAAAGAGGTTAACTATCTCACACCCTACACAAAAATTAACTCAAGTTAGATCAAAGACCTAAATATAAGAGCCAAAACCATGACGCTCCTAGACAATAATGTAGGGAAGCATCTACAAGAACTGGTAGAAGGAAATGGTTTCATAAACTTTACACACAAAGTATGAACAATGAAAGGAAAAAACAGATAAATGGGACATTCTCAAAGTTTAAAAATTCTGTGCCTCAAAGGAGATTGTGAAAAAAAAAAAAGTGAAGAGGCAGCCTACTCAATGGGAGAAGATATTTTGGAACCACCTATCCGATAAGGGTTTAATATCCAGAATATATAAAAAAACTCACATCTTCAAAATAAAAAGACAACCTATTTAAGAAATGGGCAAGATCTACGGAATATGAATGTGTTCAAGTGGTCATGGGGTGTTGTCTTGGTGGGAGAAGACCCACACAATAACTGAAAGAATATTGAATTTCCATCTTGAGGAGTCCTGCTACATTCTCTAAGGGTGGCAAGAATCTCTAGAGTACATGGGCTGTACCTAGTAAAGGAGGACAAAACAAACCTCAGGCCCTGCTATTGATGCTTGTACTTATGAACCTCTTTCTTGTGAAACTGAAACTTAGCCTAGTGTTATATATGGCCTAAGAGATGTTACCTCCTGCAAGCCTCTTTTTTGCTCAAATGTGGCAACTCTCTAAGCAAAACTCAGCACGTAAACTCTACCTTCCCCCTGGCTTGGTACGTGACTCCTGGGGATGAGTACCTCTGGCACTGAGAGATTATTACCAAGAGGAACTAGTGATGTGTTTGAAAAAGACCTTGACCAAAAGGAGAAAATATTAAATACAAATGAGTTTTTATGACTAAGAGACTTCAAAGTGAGTTCAGAGGTCATTCTGGAGGTTATGCTTATGCATGTCTCTGGACGATCTCCCTGACTGCTCCAGTAAACAGTGCTTTAAGCAGGGGGGCTCTTGAGGGTTCTAGAGACATCTAGACTCTATAGACAGGGCAGACAAGCTCAGGAATTCAGCACCCTGTCAGTGGGCCTTACCATGGAATATATATATGATAACCTATCCCATCCCCTCAATGTTATTGGAGTTAGACTCATTTACAATTTTCCTACACGTGGCTCTTATGCCCCTTTTATCTGAACCTAAAATTAGCAGTATACATGTTAAATATATGTCCCAGAGACTTAAATATTCTGGCTATTCATATGCCAGTTGAGGCCTGAATCTCAGAAGAGTCGCAGCGAACACCTACTCTTCAGTTCATGAGACTCAGCCGGGACAACTAACAAAAGGATGATGATAGACTATCCCCACCCCCCAAATCAGAGAGTACCTACAATTGCAAGCAAGTTTCATCCATCTGCCCCACAGGATCTAAGCCTCATCTCAACTGGAAGCAGAGTGGGCATCAACATCCCCAAATCCTCAAGTTTGCGGAATGAACAAACATGAGGTGTGTGTGTGGGGGGATGCAATTATGCACTAAAGTAGACTTATTATTCTGGTAATGGAAGAACTTGTAACAGTGGTCATCAGAGGTTGAGGGCAGGGAGAGGGAGGAATAGGCATAACACAGGGCATTTTGAGGACTTTGGAATTACTCTGCATGACATTGCATGATGGACGCAGGCCATTATACATTTTCAAAACCTATAAAGTTGTGCAGTGCAAAGTGTAAACCATAATTTAAACTACTGATCATGGTTAGCTACAATGCTTCAATATGTGTTCATCAATTGTAACAAATGTACCACAATAATAAAAGATGATGTCAATGGGAAAAAGTGTGGGAGGGAGAGGAGGAAGTGGGGTATATGGGAATCTCATATATATATATATATACATTTTTTTTAATGTAATCATACAGAATGTAATCTTTTTTTTTTAATCCCCCTCCCCTTGTGGCTTTTTGTGTGCTGTCTGCTCTCCGTGTCTATTTGCTGTGCATTCTCCTGTGTTTGTATTTATTTTGTTTATTTCCCCTCCTCCCCTTGCAGCTTGCTTGCGGTCTACTCTCTGTGTCCCTTGCTGCACTCTTCGTGTTTTTTGCTTGTCTCCCTTTTTGTTGTGTCACCTTGCTGAGTCAGCTCTCTGTAGTGCTTGAGGGCCAGGCGGCACTCCGTGGCACTTGTGGGCTGGGCGACTCTCCATAGTATGCAGGCGAGCCTGCCTTCACAAGGAGGCCCCGGGATGCAAACCCAGGGCCTCCCATATGGTAGATGGGAGCCCAATTGATTGAGCCGCAGCCGCTTCCCAATCTCCTATATTTTTGATGTAACATTTATGTAATGTAAAGCTTCTTAAAAAAAAAAAAAAGAAGTGGCAAGAGATTTGGATAGAAACTTTTCCAAAAAATGAAAGACAAATGGCTAAAAAGTACATGAAAGGATGCTCAACATCATTAACTATTAGGGAAATGCAAATCAAAACTACAATGAAATATCATCTTACACCTATTAGACAGGCTCCTGTTTAAAAAAATCAGAACTACAAGTATTGGAGAATAGTAACACTCATCCACTGCTGGTGACAATGTAGAATGGTACAGCGACTGTGGAGGATGGTTTGGCAGTTCCTCAGGAAGCTAGGTATAGAACTGCCACATGATCCAGCAATCCCACTAATAGGAAAATAACCAGAAGAATTGAAATCAGGGGTATGAATACATATATGTACACTATGTTTAATGTGGCATTATTCACAATTGTCCAGAGTTGGAAGTAACTCAAGTGTCCATCAACAGATGAATGGATAAACAAAATGTGGTATATACATATGATGGGATATTACTCAGCTATAAGAAGGAACAAAGTATTGACACATGTGGCAATGTGGATGAATCCCAATGACTTTATGTTGAGTGAAAAAGCCAGTCAATAAAGGCCAAATATTGATTTGAAATATGAATCAATATTTATGATATGAAATAAGGATACTGAGTAGACTCATAGAGGTAGAGTCTGGAAGACAGGATAACAGGAGATAAAAAGGGAGTAGAAAGTGGTGAACTGATGTTCAATCTGGGCAAAATCTATGATAAGGTGGATGGGGGAGGTTTGGTAGTGGACTTGGGAGATGGTGGTACAGCAATGTGAATGGGGTCAATGGTGCTGCAATGTGAATGTGAATGGGTTGGGAGGTGGGTTGGGCCATCCATAAACCTGGGAGGAGGGTTAGGGCTAGAGGAAAGAACATGTGAACTCTGGGGAGGTAGAGCACTGTGGTTGAGAATACAATTGTGGGAATGTTTTTTTGGCAACTCTGGAAGGAGAGGGTCACTAGTGCAAGGAGTAAGTGGTACAGAGATGTGTGGGGAAGGGTACACCTGGAGCATGCCTTTATGAAATATGAATGTATTCATGTGGTCACAGGGTGTTATCTCAATGGGTGGAGACCTACACAAAAACCAACAAAATATTAAACTCCCATCCTGGGAAGTCCTGCTACATTCTCTAATAGAGTGGCAAGAATCCCTAGAGTACATAGGTAGTACCTAATAAAACAAAATAGACCAATACATCAATCCCTCAATATTAATGCTTGTAATTATGAACCTTACCCTTGTAAAATTGAAACTTAGCCTACATTAGCAACTGCCTAAGAGTTATCTCCTGAAAACCTATGTGTTACTCAAATGTGGCCTCTCTCTAAGCCAAACTCAGCAAATAAATTCACTACCATCCTTCAGTGTGGGACATGATTCATGGGGATGAGCTTCTCTGGCCACTGAGGGATTATGATGAGTGCCAATCAGTGATGAATTTGGAAAAAGACCTTGCCCAAAGGAGGAAAAATGAAATACAAAAGAGTTTTTATGGTGAAGAGATTTCAAAGTGAGTTGGGAGATAATTCCAGAGGTTACACTTATGCACACTATAGGCAGATCTCACTCACTGCCACAGTAAACAAAGCCTCAAACGGTGCTCGCGAGGGCTCTAGAGACATCAGGACACTACAGGCAAGGCACAAAACCAAGTCAACACCCTGCTGTTGGGCCTCACCTTAGAATATATGATAACCTATTTCCCCAATGTGACAGAGTTAGACTCATTTATAATTTCCCTACACATGATTCTTCTACCCTATTTATTTGAAAATATAATTAGCACTATACCCATTAAATTTATGTCCCAGAGACACAAATATTTTGCCTGTTCATATGCTGGTTGAGCCCTAAATCTTAGCAGAGTTTTGGCCAACACCTACTCTCCAGTACATTGACAACTAATAAAATGATGATGATGGACAACACTCATCCCAAAAAACAGAGATTATCTATAACTGCAAGCAAAACAGTTCTTCTATCTGCCCCATAAGATTTAAGCCCCCTCTCAATTTGAAGCAGAGTAGGCATCATCATACCAAAATCCTCAAGACTGAAGAATGAACAAGCATAATGGGGGAATGCAACCACAGATGAAAGTAGACTTATTATTATTCTAGTAATAGAATGAAAGTACTTGTAACATTGATATAAAGATAGTAATTACCAGAGGTTCTGAGGGGAGGGGGAGGGAAAATAGGTGGAACATAGGGCCTTGCAATTATTCTGCATGATATTGCAATAATGGTTATAGGCCATTATATATTTTATCAAAACCTATCAAATTGTACAGTGCAAAGTGTAAACCACAATGTAAACTATAGACAGTGGTTAGTACCAATGCTTCAATATTTGTTCATCAATTGTAACAAATATACTACACTAATATAAGATGTTATTAATAGGGGAAAATGTGAGCAGGGGACAGAGTAGGGTATATGGGAATCCCCTATACTTTCAAAATAATTTTTATTTAATTTAAAACTTCTTTGAAAATAAAGTTTTAAAAAATTATTAAAACAATTAGCAAACCAACAAAAATATTACATTTAGGGGCACATATTTAGGAGGTAAAAATAGAAATAAAAGCAAGGAATTGGTTACTATAAACCTATGGTTAGTTGCTACTTTTGTGGAGAGGGGGAGGCCTGTGATGGGGAAAGAAGTGAGATGGAAGCAGTACCTCTGGGGTCCTGGCAGAAGTGTACTTCTTCACCTGGGGGTGGTTACTGGGGTGTTCACTAAATAATAATTGTTTAAGTTGTACAGTCGCCTTTTACTTACTTTTCCATATAATAAAAATGTATAAACCTTGCCTAAAATATACTTATGGACAGTAAATATATCAACATATTAAAAGCGATCTCTAGGTGATGAGGTTAAAGGAAATTTTTATTCTCTGTGCTCTTTTATATTTTCTCTATTTTCTGCCATGATTATGTTATATTTATAAGCAAAAATTAATAAATGCTATTAGAAAAATAAATTTCCCTAGTTGCACAAATTGCTATTCTTTCTCTCTAGAAGAGGCATGTATAACTGGGGCAAAATAATAGTTCAGTCTTTCTTGCATCAGTCACTTCTTTGAGCTGCATTACACAGGTGGCAGCTCCCAAACTGTACTATTTCTCTGTCTTTTCCATCAGATTCAATCATCAAATATTATTTGAGCACTTTCCACATGCAGGAACTAATTTTTCTATCCTGCCCTCCTGAGAAATTATGTTGGCTATTCTGGAGACTATTTTATTTTGGGAGTTCCAGGAATGCAATGGTATCTTTTTTTCATCCAGGCATGGGGAAATCAAAGGGAATGTGCCTGAGGTAGCATTCTGAGTAAGGTGGATAACACGTTATTAATTCTGCTGGCTGAAAGTCATTGGCCATCTGGCAAAGTTTTCTATATGCAGTATTTTCAGGGAATATTTCCTGTTTGGACCAGAGGGAGGAAAGAGGGAAAAGGGATCTAAGAGGAATCTAAATGTCCATCATTGAAAACAAAGGAGTATCTAAAATTAGCAGTGATGGTCCAGGACATTCCAGCTTAACAGTAACTCTGGGGAGAGGGGATTCCTTGAATAAGCAGCTTAAAATAGTGTTGAGAATTCTCAGCAATTAAAAAGTATTTCTGCTAAGGACATTGTCCAGGACGATTAAGTTAAACTACTACGACTTGGTCCAGATACTGTGAAAGACATTTGAGGCAGAACGATAAGGAAAGATGAAATTTAAAGAAAAGGCCAACAGCTTCTGCTCTCCTTTACCCCAAGTGAATAGCTGACTTTGCCAAAATCCTGGTGTTTATTCAGCAGTCTAAACATGTAGAAAAGTGTTTCTGGTCTGATTTCTACCCACTCAAAGTTTGTGTCTACTCCGTGTATGTCTTATGCGCCCGGCCCGGCGCCTGGAGTGTGTCTGTGCCCGAAGCCCACGCTCCCCTGCATGCCTGCGCACCTTCCCCATCCCCTGCATGCCTGCGCACCTTCCCCAGTGGCTGCCCCGTGCTGCCGTGAGGAATGCAATGTTATGAGGCTGCGTGGTGATTTTCACCCCTGGCTCATTTAATTCTAAGGAGCTTATTGACTTGACCGGAAAAAACTTAAAATGATTTTTCCAGCAAACTCACCCTTTTCCACTGGAAAAATGAGTTTTAACATCTGTGAGTAAAAACAAATGGAAGGGAAATAATTTTTATATTCTCCTCTAGTTCTTGTACTCCAAAACCAAACACCCAAATGGAAGTAAATGAAAACAGACCCAGCAAAACACCATTAATTCTGATCTCGCAAAATCAGAATTTCGATTTTTTCAAATCTGAGGTAGATCCAAGTATACTCTGGATACTCTGTATGTTACTAAGCAATTCACAGTGTAATAAGATTTCAACATGGATGCTTAACTTAAGAGAAGCACTCTTGGTGATCATTTCTAAGTACCAATCCATCATGTCAGTTTCCTGCCTAAAACACTTGGATGCTTCCCCATTGGTCCTAGGATAAAGACCAAGGCCTTCTCATCTAGACTACTCTCTCACCTGGTTTCTCTGCCTTCTTATTGTATGTGGTAACCACATACAATCTTCTAAACACCTAGCTTAATAAATATTTGTTAAATTGTTAAATGAATAATATTCTCCTGCTCATAACCCTCCCCTTCCCCCCCCCCCCCCCCCATTACCTATTGAATGTAGAATAAACTCCTTACCCTGATACAGAAGAATACATACTTTCAGTTCATTCCTGCCCATCAGTTTTCCCACTTCCCTTTTCCGGTCCATTTGGGGAAGTTCTTCTCCACCCTATGGGATCTATAGGGGGCAGCCATTCACAGTGATCCACCATTTTCACCACAGGGGCAGGCCTGTGATCCAGGCTGGACAACCAGGGAATCCTTTTCCCTAGCCACAGCAACTGGTTCAGTGTGGACATGTAACTTCAGAGTTCATCCATGAGGTCTAATAAGCGTGTGCTCTTCTTTCTGGATCAAACAACTGAATGTCTTGGTTTAGGGTCACCCAAGGTCTTTATTCCCATTACATGTTAAAAAGTTAAAAAGTTAAAAAAAAAAAAAAAAGTAGCAAGAAGAGCCAAGTAAAATAATAATTTGGGCTCCTGAATCCAATTGTGCTTAAGGTTAGATCTACTCTGAGACTTCCCCAAATTGTAAGACTTTTTTTCTTTAAGCTAGTAGGTTTCAGTCATTTGAGGGTATTTTATAATATGGCCCAAGGTTCCTCTTATTACTCATTATTTACCTTCATGTCTCCAGTGTTCTCCAGATCAGCAAACTTTTTCTTAATGTGCCAAACAGTAAATACTTCAGACTTTACAGGTCAAGAGATAAAATTGAGGGTATTTATGTAGACACTTATATAACCATTTAAAATGCAACAATCTAATGATGTAAAAACCATTCTGATCTTACCAGCCACACAAAAACAGGCAACTGGCTGGACCTAGCCCATGGTCCATAGTTTGCTGACCCCTGCTCTTGTTCAGTTAGTATACTTGTGCAATGAGCATGCCTGAAATCTTCCCATCTCCATGTTCTTACTGGTGGAATGTCTCTTGCCCCTAACTACTGCCCATCCAACCACTCAAAGTTCATTTCAATTGTGACCTCTTTCCTGAAGTTCCTTAGCTTTAACACTGAGTTAGATCTTTCTCCTCTGAATCCTCAAAAGCACCCTGCATTTCTCTTCTGGTCTAACACACAACCTTGCATTATAGTTACCGTATCATCTTGTATTTCTTACACACTGGGAAGGCTTAGTAAATATTCATGGAAGTGACAATATCCAAAGGATAAATTAATAACAGCAAAAACAAAAACAAACATACAAAAAACAAACTCTATGGAACAAATAAGAGAACATTCTTTCATGAACTATAACAAGCATATAATACTAATACAGGATGTCATGAGCCAGGTGGGTTGGGGAACAATCCACCAAATCAAAGAATTTGCTATAGTTACTGTAATGTTTGTGTGATGATGCTTTTCCTTTTTTTAAAAAAAAGATTTATTTATTTATTTAATTTCCCCCCCTCCCCTGGTTGTCTGTTCTTGGTGTCTATTTGCTGCGTCTTGTTTCTTTGTCCGCTTCTGTTGTCGTCAGCGGCACGGGAAGTGTGGGCGGCGCCATTCCTGGGCAGGCTGCACTTTCCTTCGCGCTGGGCGGCTCTCCTAACGGGGCGCACTTCTTGCGCGTGGGGCTCCCTTACGCGGGGACACCCCTGCATGGCACAGCACTCCTTGCACACATCAGCACTGCGCATGGGCCAGCTCCACACAGGTCAAGGAGGCCCGGGGTCTGAACCGCGGACCTCCCATGTGATAGACGGACGCCCTAACCACTGGGCCAAGTCCATTTTCCTGATGCTATTTCATAGTTTGTAACAATTGTTTTACAACAATGCAAGGTGTTGGTGGTAGGGTAACGTATGGGAGCCCTTTATGATGATACGCATGTTTGTTTTGTAAGTTTACACTTAACTCTTTATGGATGTCATGTATGAATGATACACTTCATTTTTAAATGTTTAAATATGTAAAAAAATAAAATAAATAAGGGAAAGGGAATGCAGATTTACCAGAAGCCAAGGATAAAAATGCTGGCAGCCAGGGAAGACAGCTATTTCTGAATATGTATTATCTGATGTCACATAACTGAACTGCTTTCACTCTAGTGTTGTCATGACAGGCCTATATACAATCATTTGTGTACTCATCTAGGATGACTGTTTCTGTGGGGGTGGGACACAGGCATGTACTTTGCAGACCCCTGTGTTTTCTACTTTTGTCACTTCACATTGCTCTTCCTCCTAGGTAGTGTTGCCCAACTTTAGTTATTCATGCCCCATTTTTGTGATTTTTGCCATATCTGTGTATCATGAGTATTTTTAATATATATTTTCTTTTTTAATAAACTTATTTTTAAAGAAGTATTATATTACAGAAAAGTTACATGAAAAGTATAAGGATGCCCCATCTTCCCCTATTAATATCTTAGAATTGTGTGGTACATTTGTTACAATTGATGAATAAATATTGAAGCATTGCTACTAAGCAAGGTCTATAATTTACATTGTGGCTTATACTTAATTCTAATGTCCTAAAAATGCCCTATGTTCCATCTATTCTTTCTTCTCCCTCCCCTTAGAACCTCTGGTAGCCACTATCTTTATAGAAATGTTATATGTTCTTCCATTACTACAATATTAATAAGTTTACTTTGTCCAAGGTTGCAGTCTCTCCTTACGTTGGTTCATTCCTCACTCTTGAGGATTTGGGGATGGTGATGTCCACTCTGCCTCAGACTGAGAGGGGCTTAGATCTTATGGGGCAGATATAAGGAACTCTTTGACTTACAGTTGTAGATACTCTTTGTTTGTTGGGATGAGGGCTGTCCCTCATTTAGTTAGTTGTCCTGGGTAAGTCTGATGATCTAGAGAGAGGTATTGGCTGCAACTCTTCTGAGATTCAGGGCTCAACCAGAATATGAAAAGGCTGAAGAGTTAAGTCTCTGGGACATATATTTAATGTGTATAGTGCTAATTATAGTTTCAAAAAAGAGGGGTAAAACAATCATATGTAGGGAAATTATAAATGAATATAATTCTATTACATTGGGAAAATAGGTTGTCATATATTTCAAGGTAAGTCCTACCAATAGGTTGCTGATTTCAAGGGATTTTGTGCCCTGCTTATAGTGTCCAGATAGCTCTTGAATCCTCAGGAGCACCCCTAGTTTACCTTTTGTTCACAGTGGCAGTTAGTGAGATGTCCCTGAGACATGTATAAGTGTAATCTCTGGAATGACCTCTCAGCTCATTTTGAAATCTCTTAGCCATAAAAATTCCTTTGTATTTGATGCTTCCTTCTTCTGGTTAAGGTCTCTTTCTAAACGCATCGCTGGTTGGTGCTTGGTATTAATACCTTGATGCCAGGGAGGATCATGCCTGGGAGTCATGTCCCACATATAATATTTTCTTAATATTTTTTACTAAGTCAGGGGTTCTTAACCAGGTGTCTGTGAGCTTGAACTGAAATTTTAAAAAAAACATTATTGTTAACATGAAAATAAAAATTTTCTGTATAGCATTTAAAACCATTTCAGGTATCTCAGTGCAACAAGACTCACATTTTGGAAATTTCTGTTCTTGACTACCAATGTTTTTCCCCCTCTCACAAAAGTGTTGCATATGTTTTTCCAAAGTCTATTTAATTTAATATTCCCTCATCTGTTTGCTTGTTGTTCTTGTTCTTTGTTTTTGCTTGTCTGTTTTTCTTTAGGAGGCACTGGGAACTGAACCTGGGACCTCCCATGTGGGAGGCAGGTGCTCAACTGCTTGAGCCACATCTGCTCTCTGATCATTTTTTTGTTTTTGCTCATTGTCTGCTCATTGTCTATTTGTTGTTTTTGCTTGTTGTCTGTGTGTTGTTTGTTTTCTTTAAGAGGCACCGGGACCTGAACCCAGGACCTCCCTTGTGGGAGGCAGGTACTCAACTACTTGAGCCAAATCTGCTTCCCCAAATAGTTCTTTTTTCTCACCTTTCTTTTTGGGATTCTCACTACACATTTATTGGTTTTCTTGATGTTATCCCATTTGTGTCTGAAACTCATTTTTTCTTCACTCCTTTTCTCTCTCTTCTTTAGAACAGGTAATTTCTAAATGTATGTCAATACTACAAGATGGAATATCAGGCCAAAATCCCCACATTATGCTAAGTGAAAGAACCCAGACACAAAGTGCTACATATTGTACAATTCCATTCACATAAAATGTAAATATAAATCAACTTATAAAGATAAATTAGATTAGTGGTTATATAAGGCTGGTGAAGGATACAGGGATTGAGAGGTGACTGTTAAGGGGTGTGGAGTTTTTCTTTTAGGATTAATTAAATTGTTCTAAAATTTTTTGTGATGAAGGCACAATTTTGTGATTACATTAAAATAAAAGCCATTGAGTATACACTTTGGATAGAGCATATGGTACATGAATATATCTCAATAAAACTGCTTAAAAATAAATACAGGGAAACGGACTTTGGCCCAGTGGTTAGGGCGTCCGTCTACCATATGGGAGGTCTGCGGTTCAAACCCCGGGCCTCCTTGACCCATGTGGAGCTGGCCATGTGCAGCGCTGATGCGCGCAAGGAGTGCCGTGCCACGCAAGGGTGTCCCCCGCGTGGGGGAGCCCCACGCGCAAGGAGTGCGCCCGTGAGGAGAGCCGCCCAGCATGAAAAGAAAGAGCAGCCTGCCCAGGAATGGCGCCACCCACACTGCCCGTGCCGCTGACGACAACAGAAGCGGACAAAGAAACAAGACGCAGCAAATAGACACCAAGAACAGACAACCAGGGGAGGGGGGGAAATTAAATAAATAAATAAATCTTTAAAAAAAATAAAAATAAAAAAAATAAATACATAAATGTGCAAGAATATGCAGAAATAACAGCAATGTACAGCAGGGGAAGCATAGAGAGATTGAGAGGTGAAGAATTTTCTAGTTTATTATTATTATTGTTGAAATCATAAAAATCTCTAATAATGACTGAAGTGATGAATGCACAACTATATGATTATACCCAATACCATTCATTGTACACTTTGGATGAATTTCATCCTTTAGTAATATATATCAATAAAATAGATTTATTTTTAAAAAATAAACTGGCCATATATATGAAAAAAAGAATAGTAAGTTCTATTACTTCTTTCAGTTCACTGATTCTTTCTTCTGCCATCTCAAATTTGTTATTGTATCCATGTAATAAATATTTGTTATATTTTTCAATTCCAGAAGTTTCATCTGATTCTTTATTATAATCTTTCTTTTTTGAAAATCTCTATTTGTTGATTCATCACTGTCGTATTTGCTGTTAATTCTTTAAAAGTGATTTCCTTCAGATTTTTATACCTATATCTAATGGCTGCTCTGAAGTCATTGTCTGTTAAATCTAACATCTGGGGACACTCAGAGATAGTTTCGTTGACTACTTTTTTTCCTTGCATATTTTTCACACTTTTCTCTTTCATTGCTTGTCTTGTGATTTTGTTGTTGTTGTTAAAATTGGATATTTTAGCTAATATATTGTGCAACCCTGGATACTGAATTCTAATTCTTAAAGATAGTTGTTGCTGTTTGTTTGATAGATAACTTGCCTGGGTTAAGCCAGCAGTAAGTCTCTGCTGCAGTGTGCAGCCACTGATATTTCTGCTCAGTTTTTTTTTCTTTTAAATTCTTGTTTTTGATTCTAATCCTGGCCTCAAAAGGACAGTTCCTTTGTTTCCCCAGCATAGTGATCAGACAATGTCTGGACAGAAGTTGTGTTCAAACAATTCAAGCCAGTAAGGCTTCTGTTCTGTGCATGGGAAGGGGAGCATATTCAATTTTCAGGCTCTTTTCAAGTCTGCCCTCACTTTTACTTTCTGCTGGGCTCATTCTTTTTTTTTTTTTTTAAAGATTTATTTATTTATTTAATTTCCCCCCCTCCCCTGGTTGTCTGTTCTTGGTGTCTATTTGCTGTGTCTTGTTTCTTTGTCCGCTTCTGTTGTCTAGGGGCACGGGAAGTGTGGGCGGCGCCATTCCTGGGCAGGCTGCTCTTTCTTTTCACGCTGGGCGACTTTCCTCACGGGCGCACTCCTTGCGCATGGGGCTCCCCCACGCGGGGACACCCTTGCGTGGCACGGCACTCCTTGCGCGCATCAGCACTGTGCATGGGCCAGCTCCACACGGGTCAAGGAGGCCTGGGGTTTGAACCGCGGACCTCCCATATGGTAGACGGACGCCCCAACCACTGGGCTGCTGGGCTCATTCACCTCTCCTCTGTACATAAACACCGCCTCTGGGCTGGGACTTTCTCCAATTTCTGCTGAGCATGTTTGCAACCTCGGCCAGGAATATGCATGCACAAACCACAGTGGCAATCACAGGCAAGTTGAACCACTGGCCCTTTCTGCTTGCCTGCTGCCTTAATTGGCACTTCCACCATCCCCCCCTGCTCCAAGTGGAGGGAACCCCCTTAGACCATGGCAGTGAGGCTGCCATCTCGTGGCCTTCCCTTCCCTGACAGAACACTTGCACTGATCCTGGGGGGGTGGGGGTAGGGGATGAGAGCAGCCTCACGCGCAGCATCCATGGTTTTCACCTGAAGTTGAGCAGTTTATAGAGCATCAGATTCTTGGATTGTTGTACATCTTAAGTTAATTGCCAGAGTGCTGAAGAGGTTTTGTTAATTTTGTCCAGTCTCATATTTGTTTTTAGAGAGAGAATTTGCTTTTCTTCTCACTTGTTCATAAGCAGAAATTTTACCACCTTTAAACGTTACTTTTACAATTTACATTCAATTCACTCTTTGTAGTATTCATTTTTATGGATTTGACAAAAGGGTAGAGTCTTGTCTCTACCACCACAGTCATGGCACAGAATAGTCTCCATCACCCTAAAAAATTCCCTCTTGTTACCCCTTTGTATTCAACTCTCTCCCCTACCCTAAGCCCTGACTATTTCTCTGTCCCTATAATTTTGCATTTCTAGAGTCAGAGCATAGATTGGAACCCAGATCTAACTGTCTATAGAACCTCAGCTTTGTTGCCTCTTTAATATTTGGGGGCTATTTGTGTACAAAAGAAAAAATTCCTATTAAAGGATAGAGAAAGTCAGTGTAATTTAATGGTTTAGAACATGAGTTTTAGAAACAAACTTTCTACATTCAAATCTCGGTTCCATCATTTACTAGTGCCGTGGCCTTGGACAAGTTACTTAACTTCTTTGTGCCTCTGGTCTTCTCATCTGTAAAATGAGGATAATGATAACTGATCTCACAGAGGAGTTCTGACCCATGTAGAGAACTTAAAACAGCAACTGGCATATAAGGTTTTTGAGGGCAGGGGCAGAACAGTACATTTTACCTAGATGCTCAAACAATTGTTAAATGAACAACTGGAGTGGACACAACCATTCCAAGGTCCACAGGATGGAGGAATAGAGTATGGATTAGAGTGGACTTACTGATATTCTATTCATGAACTATTGTGATTAATAATTGAAGAAAAGGTGGCATTGGTGTGGAGGAAGTGGCCATGGTGGCTTCTGAGGGTAGGGAGTGGGAGGAAGAGATGAGATGTGGGGGCGTTTTTGGGACTTGGAGTTGTCTTGGGGGGTGCTGCAGGGACAGTTACCGGACATTGTATGTCCTCCCATGGCCCACTGGGTGGACTGTGGGAGAGTGTGGGCTATGGTGTGGACCATTGCCCATGAGGTGCAGCGGTGCTCAGAGATGTATTCACCAAATGCAATGAATGTCTCATGATGATGGAGGAGGTTGTTGTTATGGGGGAGGAGTGGGGTGAGGGGGGTGGGGGTATATGGGGACCTCATACTTTTTGAATGTAACATTAAAAAAATAAAGACAAAAAAATTATATAAAAAACAAAAACAAAAACAAAACAACTGATTAACGAAAGATTGAACTGAAGCCTCTAGCATAACTGCAGCTATTAGGGTGCTACTGACTTCCAACTCCTCTGTGCTGGACATACTCCAAACCTCAGCACCAGCGCCATGCAGCAGCCAGCCAGGTCTGGCAGTCACTTTGATATGGAGTTGTTTCTAAAACAAATATGGCTTTATGATAATAAAAGCTCATACTTCAAAACCTGAATCTGACACTTACTAGCTGGGGCAAGTTATTTAACCTCTCTGTGTCTTTGTTTCCTCATTTGTAAAATGATTAGAAATGTACCTGGTATGTATTAAGTACTATAGAAGTATTTGTTATTAATTTTATTATCATTACTTCACATGAATACACTCAGAAAACTGAATGTCTGTAACCAGCAAGTTATCAGAGGTCTATTTATAACCTCTTCAGGTTGGAGAAGGAACTTGGTAGAAGCACTTCAAGTTGGTTTGAAGAAAGTAGTGCATGCCAGCTACAGGTTGTGTGAAAATGCAAAGGAAACTCAGATTCACATCTTGGTGGTCTTTCCAGAAGGGAAAGTTTGTTGTTGTTTCTTACTCATTTCATCTAGTCTCATGAGTTGTCAAAGCAGTCACTTGTTTTTCATGCCAATAAAGAACAGTGCTCCCACTAAACAAAAAAGTAACTTGGATTTCTTAAAACACTAGTCCTTTGTTGCTACTAGGATGCCATGATACACAATGGGCCGATAGCTTTCAAAGGTGAAATGATAATGGTAATAAATGATGAGTATGAACATTTATTGAATACTTGCTATGACTATTCTACCAAGCTTTTTCCATGTATGATTTAATTTCCCAAAAATCCAAGGGATAGGTACTATTATTATCCTTATTTTTCACATAGGAAAACAAAAGATTAGAAAGTTTAACCATCTTTTACCAAAGGCCAATTGGCTAGTCAATGGATGAGCTTGGATTCAATGACATATAGTTAACTGCGCCAGAAAAAACTTTGAGGCCACCCAGAAGGGAAGGTTTGCATAAGTGGCCACTCTGGCACCTTCTTGGCACATCCATGCACACACAGCCTCCATGGGCCCAGAGCCTCCCTCTTATGCTCCAGACATGCTATACCTGCTGTTCAGGCAAACTGGGAGCACCCTCCTCCTCACAGCATTATTCACAATATGCACTCTTGCCCCCAATCTCTTGAAGACTTTTCATTGTATTTAGAAAGTATGTGTAATAAGTAATATATTTAAGGATAATTATGAGCAAATCTGGTTCATTTGTGCCATCTGTTGTAAGGGAAACTAGAAACCACCTGTCAGTCTGCTTGAGTTCTGCTCTTACCAAGGAAACTGTAATTACCTCTTTGGCGAAGGATTTGACTCATTACAGTAAATCTCTTATTCAGCACATATTGTATTAAGAAGGCATTCTGTCCCTAGAAGCCAGAGCTTTTCCCCTCTGGCCCTCCAAAAAAGCTGTGAAAGCTCAGCTGTTCAGAGTCTGCAAAATGAACTGCATATTAGCTTCTTTGATATTCAGCAATAAATAGTTATTGAACAAATATTTACTGAGCACCTACTACACGCCAGGCACTGTTTCAGTGATGGAGGCCACAGCAGGAAATGAGCTGAGAGAAGCTTGTGAGACTACAGGCTGGGTGAAGGAAGAAATACTAAAGGTTCTTTTTCGTTTACGTGATCAAAAGAGTTTAGGGAATGCTGTTCTCATATGTATAACAGACAATAAACAAGAAAACAAACAAATATGTTAATTTTAGATGGTACTAAGAGCTACAAGAAAAAATAAAAATCAGGGTAATTTAAAAGCCAGTGCCTGAGTGGGAAGGGTAGGGTGGGGTGATTTGGCTTCTGTGGACAGGGCAGGCTTCTTTCAGGGTGACAGCTGAGCTGAGATCACAACAAAGCAGAATGTTGAGGGCTCACCCTCTTAAAGAGTAGGGCATCTTTTTTATTTTAGCCATTTGAAATGACAACAAAACCAACCCCCAATTCCTCCTAAGCTCCTTCACAGTCTCTGCTTAATCACAGAGCCTTCCCCAGAATATTGTGTCAATTTAGTGGAAAGGGTCACATTTTGGAGGAAAGAGCTACTGAAGAAAGATACGTAATAAACGTTGGCCTGGCTGTAGCATAATTCCCAGTAGTAGCTGGTAACAGTAAAGCAGACTTTTCCTGCAAGAAATTGTTTCCTGGTAAGGCTAAAAAGTCATTCTGTTTGGGGAAACAAATGCTTGCCTTTTCAATGAAGCCTCTAAGCACCCAACAACCATATTACTTGTTCCAGTCTAGAAGAAAAGAATTACATAAACCCCAAACAAACAAACAGCCTGAGGGCTTTCTTCTTTGTGAGGAAGACTCACCTGTCGGGTTCTCTACAGGACCAAGCACCTGGTTAGATCCTATTACACCTCTCTTTTCTAGGTCACCCGACTTTCACTACCTGAGGTATAACATTTCCGAAATTCTACCCACTTTTTCTCAGTAGATTTATGATACTTCTCTCACAAAGGTCTTTATGGAAATATGGTTGTAAGTCCATTCAACACCCTTCAGAAATTGTCAGTCTATAGTTCAAAATACACCCACTTGAAATGTTGGTGAGGGGACGCTTTCTACAGCCCCACACCCGTCTCTGTCAGCACTTCCTTATAGTGACAAAATGGAATTCTGCCCATACTTCACCATTCTATCACTCTCCCAGAAAACGATGGGTAGGAGAAAAGAATTCCCAAGGGAAGAGTATCATCCGTCACATTTTAGCAAATTGCAAAAACAAAGAAAATAAAATGAATTTTCCAAACCGAAAAGTCCTTGTACCATCAAGCAACTGAACAAGTCCAGCTTGGTTGGGGCATAAGACTCTACATTTTTAAAATGTCACCTCTTTTCTGCCCAATGTAGTTCTGATGAACAGTCAAAAGATGGGGGCCACTGATCCTTGTGTTGGCAGATGTTCCACCTCAGCTTTGGAAATTACTAGGAAAGGTGAACACACCAGGTACATTGTAGAAAAACATCTTTGTAACTTTACATTCCTCTAAAAACTTTGCTTTTTCTGAGGTCAGTTCTATATTTCACAGAAAACCTAAAGATGTATGGATTTTATTATTTTTTGCTTGGCAAATATGTGTAAATTTCTTTAGAATTAATAAACTTTCAATGTTAACCTGTGATTTGTCTAAAACAATTGATGGCGTTCTGGGAAGAGAGGTATCAGTTTGGGCTGGAGTAATTTGAAAAAGCTTCCTATGAGTTGGAGAGTTCTCATTTTCCATTTTGGTGTTTAAAATGAAGGGACCTATGGATGTCTTTGTAGCTTGGAAAGGAGAATCCATGTCTAGGGCAAAACCCCCTCACCCCCTTTAGACACAGAATAGCACAAAATAAAATAACTTCTAAAACAGTTCCCACTGGTAGAGAGTGCTTACAACATGCCAGGCTCTGGGTTGAGTTTCTACCACCGACACATCCTAAAACCATTTGGAGGGGGAAGGTGAAGGTTGGAGAGGTTGAGACCTTGTTTAAGAGACAGAAAGTGGTGAGGCTAGGATTGAACTCAAGTGGACTGACTCTAAAACATGAGCTCTTCTGAACTCCTGTTGCTCCCCTCTGGTCCTCCCTCTGCAGCTTCCATATGGCTGACAGGCTCCACCAAAACAATTCCAGCACACTTACTTAAGAAGCTTAGATGATTGGGAAATGCCCAACACAAGCAAGGCAGGCTTAAAGGGAATTTGCTTGAATTGCCCTAGAATCTGTTGAAATAGGTAAAATGCCTGTTCCATGAACTTATAAATATACATTAAATAGAAAATAAAGAAAAACAGCTTGGAAGCTTCTCAGTACTTTCATGGGCTGTCTGCTTTTAGAGAATATACATCATATTTGATAGACTTTTAAATGAAAATTTCTAAAAAAATAGAGAATTAACAGTTGACTGCAAGAGGTTGGGGTCAGAAAGCCCTCAGATACTGGTTTGAATACTGGTTCTGCCCATTATTAGCTATGAGACCTTGGGCAATTTACTCAGCTTCTGTATCCCTCCTTTTCCTCACCTGAAAATGGCGATAATTAAAAATACCTAGACCTTATGAGATTGAGAAATAAATATCGTACATATAATGTATGTAGTATATTAAAGCAGTGTCTACTAAATGGTAGTTGATATAATTAGGAGATGCTTGACTTGTACTAAAAAATGTTTTTTCTGTTTTCTAATGAAAACTAGATTTAATGATTTGGTAGTTGGGCCACCTATAAATACTAAGACATGCATCCAAATGGAAGTGAAAATGAAGAGAGAACCGCACCACCATCTAACTGAAAGACAGGAAAAGTAATGTGCTCCAAGTTCTAGAGATTTCATCTTCTGGATAATTCCCCATCTTAGTACAGCCCTGTTATTTGTGTCTACACAGTAAAGTCCCCCAAAGGACAACGTACAGGGGCAAGTTCACAGACACTCAGGTTTAATGACCAATAGGCCTGGAGGTATCCAGTTACCTGCGCCCAAAGCTCAGAACTGCATGTCATGTGGAGGTCTCAATACTGAACTCTGCCTCTTTTATGAACAGGGAAGGCCAACAGGAGGTGGCTGCTCTTCCATTGGTCTCTCTAAGAAAAGTTGGTGGTGTTGCAGAAAATGGGCCTGGGAAGATGGGGAGGAGAGTCACATGCCACCAGCCCACATCCACTCTAGTGACATAGGTAGAAGAGGTCTGAACTCAAGGACCCTCCTGTGGACTGCTCCCTGAGCAGCCTGAATGGAGATGGAGGGTAGGGGAAAACAGGTACAAGTCAATGCTTCTTCCTCAGGCTGACTCCAATATTCTTAAATATATTGGAACACCACAGGGGTTCCATAGAAATGCTGCTCCATATACAGTGCTACTCATTCTTACAATGTTCTGTAAGGTGAGCAGCAAAGAGTTCTCATTACTGAGCTTGACATGGTAGGCTGGGCTGGATCCTTGGACATGAGGGCTCCAGCTGAATTTCTTGGGGTGGCAGGCAGTCACGGGCCTTCTGAGCCACAGGTTCTACAGGTTCTTGTCATCTAATTTCCCTCTTTCTGTCCCCACCACTGCCAAAAGGCTAAACACTAGTTCTTTCCACATGGTGGCTCCTTTAGGAAGACAGGCCTGGAGAAGGCCTACTGAAACACTTTCCTCAGGGAAAGCAGGGGCTGTGGAGGCAGGCAGAGGCTGGGTGGGAATCTCTGCTTCTCGGCTCGCAGACCTTAGGACTGGGCCTCGCTCTCCGCAACTGAAAACCTGAAGGGGTGTTTGTGAGGACTGTGTGAGTTAACGTACATAAAGGGCCGGGCATACCTCTGGCACATAGAAAGGGCACCCCGCTAAAACAGCAAGTATCACTGTTCAATTAATTTGATAAACTAGTTGAATTAAAGAAAGGAAAAAATAAGCCCAGGGTCTGTGCAGTCAGATCTGCTTTTCCGAAGCAAAACGCATCAGGAAGAAGGAGCTCCAGGGCTCTGCTCCTTTCAAATATTCAAAGCCAACTCACTTATTTGCTTTCTTCTTTATTTTTGGTACAACCTGAAAGTGGAGGAGGCCCCATAAGATACTAAAATCTCTTTCATGCATATATATGTTTATATTGTTTTAAACACAGAAAGAAAACTTGGTGGTTCTGTTTCTAATTCTAAAAGCAATACATCATCAATCAGAGAAACAACAGTCAGCAAAAAACAAAACCAAACCAAACCAACTGCCAACAATACTGCCACCTGACGATACCACTGTTAATATTTTAGTGCTAGCGTTAGAACTTTCCTTGTGTATATGTATCTATATGTATTTTGTTTTGTGTATTAAAATGGTGCCATAACTTGCATACTTTTATTCTGCCTTTTCAACAGAGCAGGTTTATTTATGAAAATATTTGTGTCAATAAACATGTATCAGCAACATAATTTTTAATAGCTTCATTATAAGCCAAGGTCTATGTCTATTTCATAATTACCAAACCATAACTGTCATTGGACATTAAAATTATTTCTCACTTTTTGGCTATCATCATGGGGATGAAAATCCATCCACCTTGGCATATATCTCTTATTGTTTCTGTATGGTACACATACAATTGCTGAGTTGAAGTTGGTAAGCCCATCCTAAGGCTTTTAACCCATATTGTGAGACTGCTCCCAAGGAAGGTCAGACTGATTTAGAATTCTTCCCCGCAGCGGGATGATTTTCTGCCCACTGTGCAAGACCTCACATGCACTCTCTTTTCTTCCCTACTTGCCTCTTCTTTAATCTCTCAGGCGCGTGGATTTTGTTGTTTCTGCCGAACGAGCCAATCAAGATGGCTAAGACAAGAATGGCAGAGTCAATCTTGGTCCAAATCAAACCCCCGAAATAAGCGAGGGAGCGAAGAGGAGACTGCTCTGAACTACCGCAGTGTTTCAGAACAAGGCAGTTAGTGAGAGAAGGGAGGGTAGCTTTGTCCTCCCACAGCCTCTTCTCCTGAATTGAGAATTACTGGCTTCCTCCAGTCCATCAGTCAGTAAGCAGAGTCTGAACACTGAATTAGAGCAAGGAATGAATGAGCTTATATGCAGTAGAGCCACACATGCTAAGCACAAACACAGGCACCCCATTACACCTCCAACTGCGATGCTGGAGACATTCTGATAGGGAAAATGTCTTTTCTAAACCCTCATGAAATCAGAGGAAAATGCTCCTTACCCAATTTTTGAAATGGGGAGAAAAGAAGGGTAAGCAAGAATATATTACTTTGGGTTGGAGGCCCAAATATTTGTAATGAGTACTTCAGCTAGTTAAAAAGATGCTTTCCCTACCCCCCAAGGGGCAGGAAGGGACAGCTGGCATTTCAGAGTTGGCAAATGCCCCCTGCAGGATCAATGTTGTCTCTGTGTTTAATAGACTGATCTGGTCCAAGGTTTATTTATTGAAACAGATAATGTAATACTCCTCAGGGCGTACACACATATGCTGCTTTCCCTTAACCCCTTTCCCTCTGTGAAACTTTCAGAATCAAAATTTCTTGCCCCTGCATTTGAGAGTCAGGGTTTCTTACCAGGGAACTTGAAATGATGTGGCTACCACTGTAACAGCAAAAAAGAAACAACATTCTTGAAAAACTATAGGTTCTCCAGACTTCTGAAACGAAGACTTTCCTGAAACTCCCCAAGTGCCTCCTTGCATCCCCTCCACCAGAGCCTCTACCTGGGTACACAGGCAATAGAGACGGGCTGGTTCCACAGTCTGTGAGCAGGAGCACTGCTCTAGGGCCTCTGGGCTCGCCCTGGGTACTTGGATGCCTCTCTCTATTGGACACTAAGGTGGTGGTGGAGGAAGCCATGCATCTGCTATGCCTTTGCCAGAGAGGGGGATATTGCCTCCATGGGGACCGCGGGGGAATTTCCACTGGTGGCTGCAGCTGCTGCTTTTAGGGTGGTTCACAATATGTGTGGGCAGGGATGAGCTCAAGAAATGAGTTGCCTGGAGCCAACTCATTCTGCAAGCTGCTCCCCAACAGATGAGGGACTGTGGGTGAGTTCTGCAACTGCTCAGGACCAGGCAAACTCCTGGTGGGTTAGCACCAGAGTCCAGGGCTTTGTGTTTTTTCAGAATGGTAACTGTGGCAGCAGATCCAGCACTAATAGCGGTTGTTAATGCTTATGGAATGCAGGGCACAGAGTGCTTTATTCTTTTTCTCCTTCATCCCCACAACCAGCCCAGAATGTAGGTCCAATTATAAGCCCCATTTTACAGGTGAGGAGACCACATATATGAATTAGGTGTTTGGAGAAATCACAGAAAACCTTCCAGGACATTTAACCCTGGACTGATGTCAACCTGTCTCTACTGCTCCGCACCTCCAGTTTACTTGGCAGGACACTGTGTTTACACATTTTCCACAAGGTTATATTGCCACCAAGGATGGCCTAAATGGCCCTACGAGCCTCATCTAAGAAAGGAAACTGGTTCATTTGGCACTTTTAAATTGCATGAGACATAAGGAGAATAACTCTAAAACCAAAGTAGTCAATCAGCTGCCAGCTTGCCGTGTTCAGATGGAGTCAACAAAACCAGACAACTGCTGGGGACTGCCTGCTAAGAACCAGGAGCATCAACTTTCCAAAGAACCTATATATAAGGACCAGGGGTGCTGTGATTAACCAAACTGACGCATTAAAATGTTTTTAGTTTTCTTTATAAGATTTATAGAAACAACTATTTACACAGGACCTGGATTTGAGAAATTTTGGATATCTAAAAACAGAGTGATGATTTATATAAGAACTTATATGTCTAGGCCACCATAACAACATAGCAGCAATGTCAGCAAAAGATTTGTCTATACAATTAGAAAGCTCAGAGCATTTTGGCCTGATACTTTTGGTTATGAATATGTAAAACTCAATTGCTATGTGAACTATTTCCCAGGCCAATTACTTAAGACAGATGACAAATGACTTTGTACATCTTTGGTGTTAATAACAGGCTTTATTTAGTAAAAGAAGTTCTTCGCTTATCAACCATCCAATGCTTACTGTGTTTTTTTTTTAACTAAAATTGATTAACTTAACAGATATTTATGAAGCACCTACTCTGAGCCAGGCCTCATCCTAGGCCCTGGGAATATTGTGATACATCCCATAAACTGGTTGTTACTCTCATGGGGCTTAGAGTCTAGTGAGGAGAGCAGGTGGATTGTCAGGAAAAGTGTTATGAAAAAAATAAAACAGGGTGATGTGGCAGACCGTCACAGATGAGGGTAAGGGGCGGGCAGCAGGAACAAGTGCTGCTAAGGCCCTATGGCAAGAATGGACTTGATTTGTACAAGGAAAAGAATGAGCACAGGAGCATAATAAGCAAGGGGACCCCACAGGAGATGAGGTCGAGGGGTTAAGTAAGGTAAGCAAGGGCCAGCTCACGTAGGTCATGATAAAGAATTTCTGTTCTACGTGCAACTGGAAACCACTGCACAGTTTTAAGCTGTTTCCTGAATCTGAGGCTTTGATAAACATTTGCAGTTGTTTATAGAATTAAAAAGCCAAAACCTAAACAAAACAGCGCGTGCGCTCACACACATACCAAATCTTAAAATTTTCAAAGATAGTACCATCTCCTAAGCGGGGGCTCAAAATCACACTTTTGATGCAAAATTGATTGATCAGAAATCTTTCTCATTTGTTCAATCAATAATTTTTTTATTAATATGGTCCTAGCACTGTGCTTGGTGCTAAGGATATAGAATTGAGAAGACAACTTTGGCTCCCAGAGAAGATGAGACAGGTAAACAATCAGATGATGACAACACACTGTGATAAATGCCCTAATGGGGAATAAATGCTTTGCTAATACACAGTAGTTAGACCACCCGGTGGGGGCGGTGGGTGTGAGATGGCGGTAGGTAGAGGAGAGGAAATCAGGAAAGGCTTTCTGAAAGAATAACAGTATTCCCTGGAGGTGAGAGTAAACTGTGCAAGGCTGAGCAATTGAAACAAGTTCAGTAGATCCAAAATGGAGAATTTAAACACAGTCTGTAGTATTAGGCAGGGATGGATCACCAAGTCCTTTTAGTCAAGAAAAGGATTCTGGAGTTCACTATATCAAAGGAGAGCCATCTATGATAGTTAATTTCATGTGCCACTTGGCTTGGATAAGGTATCTAGTTGTTTGGTCAAGCACTGGCCTTCTTTGTTAATGGGAAGGTATTTCAAGATGGAATTCTTATCTATCATCAGTTGACTGCATCTACCTTCAACAAAGGAGACAACCCCTGCAATGTGGGGAGACTCTTCATGCAATCAGTTGGAGGTCTTAAAAGCCAGAACTGAGGAATTCAGAGGTCAGAAGAGGAATTCATTGGTTCTTGTTAGAATTTCTAGCCAGCCAGCTTTCGTTGACGAATTTGGACTAAGTACTTCTACCTCACTTTTATCAGTTTCCAGCTTGGGACCTGCGTTATGGAGTTCTGATTTAGCTCCCATGTCACATGAGTTAATTCCTTACAATAAATCTCTGTCTGTATATATATATATATTTATGTGTGTGTATGTATATATTTATGTGTGTGTACGTATGTATGTGTATACATGTATATATGTAGGAATACTGTTGGCTCTGTTTCTCTGGAGAACCCTGCCTATTACACCATCAAAGACTAAGCCAGGGACAGCTGTATTCAAGTTTGCATTTTAGAACCATTCCATGGGTTGCAGTGTGGAGAATGAGCAAGACATGGGCTAGGGTGCTGGCAGTGGGGATAGAGAAAAATGAGCTGATGCGAA
This sequence comes from Dasypus novemcinctus, assembly GCF_030445035.2. Lineage (NCBI taxonomy): Eukaryota > Metazoa > Chordata > Mammalia > Cingulata > Dasypodidae > Dasypus > Dasypus novemcinctus. Next base: position 151,464,571 of record NC_080674.1, on the reverse strand, counting down.
AAAGGTAGAATTGACAGGTCTTGGCCATTGACAAGAAGTGATAAGGAGGGGAGTAAAGGAAGCTGACCAGTTTTCTAGGCACTAGATGGAGAGGATAGAATGCATGGAAATAGGAAGCACAAGGTGAGGAACAGGTGTGAGTGCAGGGGAGAAAGAAAACATTGGTGCACTACAGTTGAAGACAGACAGGTGTTAGGGCTTGGCAGACAGGCAGAGGATTCATCACTCAGCTAGTCTCTGGCATGTTTATAGTAACTGGAACCATGGAAAGGGATGAGATCCAACAGTTAAGAGGATTTAAAACTAGACCCTAAGGCATAAAAAAATTTAAGAGAAAGGAGCTGTCAAAGGAGACTGAGACAGGGAGGTAGCAGGGAAACCAGGAGAATGTGGTGCCACCAAAGGCAAGCATGTACAGTGCTTTAAACAGAGAGAGCAGTTGACAGTACCCCATGCTGCTAGAAATCAAGTAAGACAAAGACTGAGAGGGGGCCAAGATCACTGGTAACTTTTGTGCGAGCAGTGTCAGTGGAGTGGTTGGGGGCAACGTTCAGCCTGGGGAGAAAGTGAGGAAGTGGAATCAGGAACTGTCTATATTTAGACTCAAGAGTGGGGATGAAAAAAATTCAGCCCAGGACTTTCCCTACAATAACAAACCAAGTGGGGATTTACCTAACATTGGAAATAACTCCAGACTTTTCAAAATAGGAAATAAAAGAGCCATTTCGGAACACATTACCTCAGACAAGAAGGCCCAAGAAACCCTCCCACGATTTCTTCTTTCAAATGCCTTCTAAGCGGCCATCCAGCTGCTTGGAGCTAGAACTCTACCTCCCTCTCGGTGAACCAAGCCCCAGGTATAGGGAAGATGATCTGCAGGGAGCAGACTCCAACCTCAGCTCACTAGAAGTGTTTGGAACAGCAAGGACAGCATTCAGGAGAGACAAACACAGCCAGTAGACCAGAAAGCCAGGCAAGAAAAACTTTTGAACACATCATAGGCAGTTCTGGGCAGGTCCAAGAAGCTGACACAGTTACTATTACACTTGAAATTCCACAGCTTTCTCCTGCTCATTCACCCAACAGCTAGTAAGTGCTGCCTTGATGCCAGGAAAGGTAGTAGGTACTCAAGAGGAATAAGACCTAGTCCCAGCCCTCAAGGAGTTCACAGTCCTGGGGGGAATCTGGCATCTAAACAGATGAAGATCAGACATTAAGAGGAGTGGAGTGGGCTCAGCTGCTGGAGTCCTATGATGGAATTCCAGCTCTGTCATGTTTAAGTGAACTAGTACCAGTTAGATGGACCTGAGAAACGAGGTCATTCGCTGCCTCCCTCCTAGGTAACTGTGAGTGACTGTGAGTCCTTAGTTCAGGGTCTAGCACAGAGGGAGCTCTCAATGAATGGCAGATCTCTTGCTGTTAAATATGCCTGATGGTTAGGCTAACATGTCAACCTGACCAGGTAATTGTGCTCTGTTGTCTGATTAAGCAAGCACTGGGCTAATTACAACACAAGGACATTTCATGGACCTTATTCATCAGTGAAGTGATTGCATATATGGCTGATTACATCTATAATCAACTAAGGAGGTTGTTGTCAGCAATGAGCGACATCTTCTCCAATCAGCTGAAGGCCTTAAAGAAGTGATTTCTGCATTTCAGAGAGAGAATTCCAATCTCTACTTCAGATAGCCGTCTCCTGGGAACTCATCAAGGACCTTCATTGGAGCCCTGGGCTGCAGCCTGTCCTGCAGAATTTGGACTTGGGCATCCCCGCAGTTGTGTGAGACAATTTTATAAAATCTCATACTATTTACAGATATCTCTTGTTGGTTCTGTTTCCCTAGAGAATTCTGACTAATTCAGTATGACAGAAATAAGCACTGGCTGTTGTTATAGCACTGAAAAGGGGCACCTAATCCAGCCAAAGAGGAAGTAATCAAGGAAGGCCGTCTAGAGGAGCTTGCAATGGATCTTAAAAGGAACAGTTGAAAACCCCCTCGTGATGTAGAGGGGGACTGGACATAGCTATCCCAGGTCTACAAAATGAAGGAATAGAGTGTGGATTAGAGTGGACTTACTGGTGTTCTGCTGGGGAACTATTGTGATTAGTAAGGGAAGAAATTGTAGTAGTGATGTAGAGAGGGTGGCCACGGTGGCTGTTGATGGTCGGGAGAAGGAAGAGGAGATATGGTGTGGGGGCATTTCCAGGATTTGGAGTTGTCCTAGGTGGTGCTGCAGGGATGGATGCTGGACGTTGTGTGTCCTGTCATGGCCCACAGGGTGGACTGGAGGAGAGTGTGGACTACAATGTGGACCACTGTCCATGTGCTGCAGCTGTCCTCCAGAATGTATTTGCCAGGTACAGTGGATGTGCCACAAAGATGGAAGAGTTTGTTGATGTGGGAGGGGTGGCATGGGTGGGGTGGGGGTATATGGGACCTCATATTTTTTTAATGTAACATTTAAAAGAAAATAAAGAAGAAGAAAAAAAAGAATATTAAAAAAATAGAGAAAAGTGAAAGGAAAAAGAAAAAAGGAACAGTTGCTATCAGCGAAGTGTGGCTAGGGGGAAGAAACACCGTGTAGAGGAACCCAGTCTCCCATTTTATTTTTATGTTTCTTAAAAAGCTGTCAACTCATCTAGGCACTACAGGCAGAGCAGACAATCTCAGGAATTCAGCACTCCCTCAGTGAGCCTTACTTTGGAAATTATGTTCCCCAATATAACAGAATTAGACTCATTTATAATATCCCTGTACATGGCTCTTCCGCCCCTTTTATTTGAACCTATAATTAGCACTATACCCATTAAATATGTGTCCCAGAGACTTCAATCTTCTGTCTGTTCCTATGCTGGCTGAGCCCTGAATCTCAGCAGCGTTGCAGCCAACACCTACACTCCAGTTCATTGCACTCGCCCGGGACAACTAACAAAATTATGATGATGGATAATATCCATTCCAAAAAACAAAGAGTATCTACAACTCTAAACAAGGCAGTTTCATCCACCTGCCCTATGGGATCTAAACCCACTCTCAATCAGAAAAAGAGTGGAAACCACCATCTTAAATCCTCAAGATTGAATAATGAACAAACTTAAGGGGGAAATGTAACTATGGACTAAAGTAGACATTATTATTCTAGCAATGGAAGATCTTGTAACATTGATATAAAGGCAGTGGTCACCAGATGTTCCGAGGGGAGGGAGAGGGAAGAACAGGTATAACATGGGGCATTTTTGGGACATAATCTAAAACTTCTTTAAAAATGAAATAAAATACAAAAATTTTTTGCAAGTTGTCAACCTCATATGATGAACATGAAGCTGTATTTTCTGGGTGCTAATGCACCAGAAAGAGCTCTGGGCTTGAAATCAGAAAGTCTGGGCTTGAGCAGACGCTTCCCTCATTAAGACTGCCATACAAACTTGAGTAGAGCCACCACTCCTCTTGGCCTAAGTTTCTCATTCACAAAATGCAGGCAATAGCTGCCCTGCACTACCCACTCATTCAATTAATAATTTTCAAATACCTAATCTCTGCCAAGTGGTGAGTCTACACCACTGAGCAAGAAATGACCATGTGATTTTGGAATCACAGCAGTAAATGGGTGACCATAATATGGTGTGCAAAGTGCTATGACTGAGTTTAATGTGAGAATCAGATGAAATATAGTCTGTCCATTGATTCTCATTTTTCACACATCTTGAATTTGTGAATCTACCCACTCGCTGATATCTGTAACTCCAAAATCAATACCTGTGGCACTTTTGCAGTCATTTACAGATATGCACAGAGCAGTAAAAAATTAGAATTGCCTGATGGACATGTTGTTAGCTGAGGTAGAACAAGGTGGCACTCGGCCTTCTTGTTTCAGCTCTGGTACTGTAAAAAAAGTAACCTTTTCACAGTATATGTAGTGCGATGCTTTTTGCATTTTTGTACTTTTTGTTGGTGATTTTATGGTTTAAAATGGCCCCCAAGCACAGTGCTGAAGTACTGCCTGGTGCCCCTAAGCACAAAAAGGCTATGATGTACCTACAGAGAAAATCTATGTGTTAGACAAGCTTTGTTCAGGCATGAGCTAGAGTGCTGTTGGGTGTGAGTTCGATGTTAATGAATCAGCAGGATATATTAAATAAGGTGTCTTGGAATAGAAATATACATAAAACCAAGTTCTATATTAGAGCTCGGTTGACGAAAACATTGTGACCAGAAGCTCAAGACAATTCCTATCCTTGTATTTTCCAGCTGCAATGGTTCAGTATTCACTAATTCTGTATTCGTGGTGACTTTATAGAACATAACTACTATGAATAACGTGAATCAACTGCACTCCATACGAAGTGCTCTAAAACTAGAAAGCACTATAAATACAAATTGTAGGATTACTGTTTTTGACAGCAGTGCCAGTCAGATCCTAAATCTTCCAGGAATTTCTTTAAATTTCTGGTCTGCTGACAGCACCTTGTTTTCAAGGAAGCTCTGGGTCAATGTGTATATTGGACACACAGGTATACGTCTGCTATTTGATGCCACCTTGCCAGATCCTCTGCGGTCTGGTAATCAACCATGACTGGGTGTTTTGGCATTTGATCAGGCCTCCTCCCATTATGTCAGTCATTTCACATACATTTCAGTGGATCCACACCCTGCAGGCTTACGATGTGGTCTGATGAGCTGATTCCTTCATTCAGCATGCACTAAAGACCAAACATACACCAGGCATTGCTATGAAGGGCTGAGGATAACAGAGACAGACAAGATGGTCCCAGGTCTGAAGATGATCAGTTAAGTGAAAAAAAGACAGACTTGGAAATTAATAGGATGAAGTGTGATGATTAATGCTATACTGTACATAGTTAGTGATCTAGCAATCATATAATTTATTATCCAACTAGGGCACTTTTGAAAGTGAAGTGGGGTGGGGCAGTGCTATTAAATTTACACTAGGACAACAGCTCTAAACCTGTAAAACCGAGATGTAAGGTTTCTAGATACAATATAGAGGTCAAATGGTGTGCTCAAAGTAATGGCAGGTGAGTGCCAGAGCAAAGCATATTGTTTTTCAATGTCACTCACAAATTTGCTTTATATGAAACTAGTTCTCTCCTTTTTAGAGTTCCTTGCAATATGCAATTTTCTTTGCATATTGCATCCTAAAGTTATTTGTGGGTTCTGAGCTTATGAGTTGAAAACTGCATAAAGATAATAATCAGATACCTGAGCCCTTTTTATGGTGGAGATTTTTATTTCAGTACTGAAATTTATGTTACAATACCAAAGCTAGTGCTCTACCTAATGGCCTGCTGTGTAGGCTGATGTTAAACCTTCATCTAAAGGAATTCTTTCCTCAGATTCCAAAATGAACTCTTTCTAAGTGTGTTTAATATTAACATTTAAAAGTCTTCCTTAAGCTATCATAAGGCTCAGCTAAATTAATTTTTCATTGTTAGAATGACTCTTGATATCCAGTTGTAAAAAGACTTCCACTTTCATGTGTATGAGTACAGAGGTGATACTCCTTATAAAGGAACTGAATGAGGGCTGCAAAAAGAAGGCTTGGAAATGTCCACATTTTGGTGTTAGGGTGTCACTATCCTGTCTAAAGAGAATCCCTGCCAAGCCTGGAGGTAATTTTCCACCTGAAATTCACTTCCAAGTAAAGTTCCATTTGATTAATTCCCCACCACTAAGAAGGGAGCTTCTTATGAAACGACTTTTTTTACAGCAGTGCCAGCCAGATCCTAAATCTTCCAGGAATTTCTTTAAATTTCTGGTCTGCTGACAGCACCTTGTTTTCAAGGAAGCTCTGGGTCAATGTGCATATCAGACACAGGTTTCTCATCCATAGTCTACTGAGCAGCAGATGTTTCACTACGCAGATGACATGACTCTTCATCTTTTTGTTTTGTTTTTTTTTAAGATTTATTTACTTATTTCTCTCCCCTTTTCCCCCTCCCCCCCCCCCCCAGTTGTCTGTTCTCTATTTGCTGCGTCGTCTTTGTCCGCTTCTGTTGTTGTCAGTGGCACTGGAATCTATGTTTCTTTTTTTGTTGCGTCATCTTGTTGTATCAGCTCTCCGTGTTTTGCAGCACCATTCCTGAGCAGGCTGCACTTTCTTTTGTGTTGGGCGGCTCTCCTTACAGGGTGCACTCCTTGCATGTGGGACTCCCCTACGCGGGGCACACTCCTGTGTGGCTTGGCACGCCTTGCGCGCATCAGCACTGCACAGGGGCCAGCTCCACACGGGTCAAGAAGGCCTGAGGTTTGAACCGCGGACCTCCCATGTGGTAGATGGACGCCCTAACCACTGGGCCAAGTCTGCCACTGACTCTTCATCTTTCTTAAGGGACGAATGAAGGGCAAATTTCTGGCTTAGAGAAGAAGATATATATCTCATAAAGATGACTCAGTTTTATATTCACATTCCATATTTCAGATGAGGAAATTAATAAAAGAAGGGAACAAGTCAAAGTTGGTTAAAGGAAAGACTTAATGCCAGTTTTCTCCCAAATTTAAAACAAGAATCAGAAAGAAACCCAAGCCTTGGGAAGCAGACTTGGCCCACTGGATAGGGTGTCCGTCTACCACATGGGAGGTCCACAGTTCAAACCCCGGGCCTCCTTGACCCATGTGGAGCTGGCCCATATGCAGTGCTGATGCTCACAAGGAGTGCTGTGCCACGCAGGGGTGTCCCCCAAGTAGGGGAGCCCCACGCGCAAGGAGTGCGCCCCGTAAGGAGAGCCACCCAGCGTGAAAGAAAGTGCAGCCTGCCCAGGAATGGTGCCGCACACACGGAGAGTTGACGTAGCAAGACGACGCAACAAAAAGAAACACAAATTCCCGTGCCACTGACAACAACAGAAGCGGACAAAGAATAATACTCAGCAAATGGACACAAAGAACAGACAACTGGAGTGGAGGGGCAGAAGGGGAGAGAAATAAAAATAAATAAAAATTTAAAAAAAATTAAAAAGAAACCCAAGCCTATTTTTATAAAAACACAAAACAATAGAACAACAGAACAACAACTCCATCCCCCTAAATACACCTAACAGTATAAAACTTCTGGACCAGATGTTGAGTTCTGCACCAACAAAGAAGGGCCTGTTTAGTAGGAATTGTCTACATTTTGGTATCCATTGCTCTTCATAAGTGAGAAGTGTATAATTTCCTTCAGCCTTTTCCAGCAAACACTAAAAATTTGGTAAAAATTTTTAAAGCATTTCTGAAAATATCTTACATAATTACAAAAGAAAAACTGCGCTAAGTCAAAGCATGGCAGAGACCCTAATTCTCAATGCAAATATGATGTCAAACACATTTTCCTTCATTGTCACCAAAGAGTAACAAAGTCATATATCTACAGTTTGGCATGTATCTAAGCAGTTTGCTTATGTGTCCCATGAGCCGCCTTTCAAGATGTTTATCAATTCCTTGATCATTAAATGTTTATAAAGTCTGCCATCTGCAAGCATGACTGTAGATGTCTGAATTTTTACAGGTTAGATAATACCACCACTTAGCCACTTGTGAAGCACCAAACATTAGAGGATAGCACCTATGTCACCTAAACAACCTTAAACAGAAGAAATAAATTTTGGGCTCTTTTTACTTAGGAAAGAAAAATATTTTAACAAATCGGAATAACAGATGTATTCTGAGCACATAGGCTCTCTCTGGCATCTTTCCTGTGGCTCCATATCAAATTTGAAATGTAGTTAAATCACTGGTTTATACTTAAGCTTGCTTATCTCTGATAACGGGCTTGGACACATGTCAAAGAACCTGTCCATCTGTGCTTATCAATCCCTGACAGGTATGAGGCTTGGGGGTTCAATATAGGACTTTATTGCTCACTTGTTTAGAAACTCAGATGTAGTATATGAGCAACTACCTGGATGAGGGTTCCAATTACTTATGATCCTAGGTAATCCTATATTGCTACAGGGCTGCTGGGTTATAAACTGAAGATTGAAAATACTCTTAGGTTGGATAATTCATGACCATGGGGCAGAGATATATATCTATAAATAAAATACATGAATACCCTTCAACTTGTTTTGGGGAATACGTAGAACTTTTCTTCTCTTTAAGTTTTATATTAATCTATTCCTTTTAATACCTATTGTATCAGTTGGTAAAATTTCCAAACAGTATAACACATACAGAGGGATAAAAAAGGTCTCTCTTTGTACTGACACCCCCCTTCTCCCCAAGCAACCATCATTATGAGTTTCTTATATTTCCTTCCAGAGATATATTTCATTCCCCCACCCCCCTTTTAAAAACAAAGGTAGCAAGGTATTTGCATTGTTCCAAACACTGCTTATTTTCCCTAACGTTATATCCTGGCAATTGCTCCATCAGTACATGAAGAGTAGCCATACACCCATTCCACCACAGAGATGCATGATGACTTATTTAACCAGACCCTTACCAGTGTACATTTAGGTTGCTTCCTATCCTTTGATTTTGAGTGCAAGAGACTCTCAGAGCTAGAATAAGAAGAGGCACTGAATGTCCTACCTGCTGACATCTTCCTTTTAAATGACACCAGTGTCTAAATAATGAGGAGAGGCTATTTGATGAACTGGACCTTTTTTCCCCAGCTGTTACACACAGGAACATAAAACATCTCACTAAACCTGATGACTGGTTTCTAATGCACCTGTAGTGTAAGATGCTAAGCCAAGTGCCTGAACTTAATAAGGGCTCAAGAAAATATAAACTATGAACAAAACAGTCCAAAGCCACTTTTTTTAGAAACACCTTGGTTCTACCTAATATTACATCTGTTGTGAATTTCAGCAAATCCCCCCATCTCCGGACTGCAATCTGTCCATGCATCCATGTTTCCTGCATGCTCTGCAGAATGGCTTGTTATTTACTGAGCACACTGCATTTTTGTCTCCATGTCCATGCTTGTGCAGTTCCACCTCCATAGGATGTCCCCCATCTTCACTTGGGTAGCCTCTACTTGCTTTCTAAGATGCAGCTGAGAGGGTGAGGCTCAGTGTCCTTCCTCTGGATCCTAAACTCCCAGCGCCCAGCACTTGGTGCAGGCACACTTGAGGCACTTGGCAACTACTTGCTGAATTCAGGGGAACTCCATGGAGATAAGGACTCAAGTCAGCTTACTTAATTTACTCAGTAAAACAGGATCTATGCCTCTGGCATCTTCTTTCAATCAACAACATGAGTATCTGCACTTCAGGTGCTCAATTCAGAGCTCAATTTAGAATCACCTGTCATGAGGCAACTTTCAAAAGGATGGCTGAGGCAACTGAGAAGGAGAGGCTTTCACCCATCATCCTTGTAACCAGGCAGATAACTACTTTGTCCATTTGCTTTCCTCCTTATACCGGAGTATAAAGAAGATCTTTCAGTACTTCGGCTAACATTACACTCTCCATTTAATCAAAACCAATAGGAGAAACAGCCATACATACAGAATCTGATTTGTTTTTTGCATAAAATTGCTATGGAAGACATTGTTTATTGTGCCATTCAAAACTGTTAATAGAGAGAGTCATATGACAAATATTCTAAATTGCAAGTCTTGATGAACTGGTATGCTTCTTTAAAAAAATAGAGAGTTGAACTCTGTGTACATCATATTTTTTCCCTTCTTTGTCCTGGCTGCAAGGTGGCTCAGGGCAGTTTTAGGCTGAATTACTCTCTTCCTCTCTCAGACTTTGTTAATCTGTTATTTTTTATCCTCATTTTTCTCTATTGCATGTGTATTTTTTAAAATAATAAGCCTCATGTTCCTGAATTTTGTGTGATTATCAACAATGTTCAGAGAACAGTTTTTCACAAGATATTTGGCCCAGTAAAACATTTGCTTGTACTGTCACCAAACTATGCTTTCAAAACACACACACAGACACACATCCATTTAGAACTTGTTAGCACACAGACTTGAAATAGAAAACATATTCTTGAACTTAGTCAGGGTTTGTAAGTCTTGAAAATGCTGCCCCAGTTTTACTGGCAACAGGAGACAAGTGTGTGTGTGTGAAAAGTTGCCTGCACAGATTTTGAGAAGGATACTACGCCCAAGCTGTAAAGCCATCGTATACTAAATGTACTTAAACCAGCCCAGTCCTTTGGGGGACAGTTATACCTGGGATCCAAGCAATAAAGGGAAGGAGAGGGAAAATATGAAAGAGGAAGTTCAACTCCCAAATTGCAAGTAATGTAAATCAGAAATGCAGTTAGTAGATACTAGGAGTGTGCCTATGCCAGAGATAAATACTAGGCTTGTAAACATCCAGCTGCTACCTCTTCAATTCAGAGGGAAGTGTATTGTCAACCAGATGGTCAGCTTTTGAGGGAAAGTTTTTAGTTTTGTTTTCAATGACAGAAATGAGCAAACATAACAGGAAATCTCATGGGTATGAAAAAGCATTACTTACCTGAAATTAGAGAGCTATGGAATGCTTAAAGACAGACTAGCACCTTTGCCAACATTCTTGAAGTCTGAAGATTTGGCTCTATAAAGTTTGAAAATTGGGAAGAAATGAGATGTGCTATAAAACTTGTGTTCCTTTCCCCTCCACTAATTCTGATGGAGGTAAACAGCAACTACCTCCAGGCAAAGGAAGGGCTGTGTCAGGTTTATCTCTGAGTATCCATCCAATCTCAGGATCTCAAGTGTGGCTCACAACGGGACTACAAACCATAGCTAGGGATGGGGACTTGCCCTTAAGACGATGAAAGGCTTCTTGACTTGGAGGCTATACAGTCCCAGTGCAAATTCCAGTTCTGCTGTCTCCTAGCTATGTGATTTGCACAAGTCACTTCATCTCTCCAAAAACTAGCTTTCCCATCTGTACAATGGGGATATTGATACTGGTTGTTTACTTGTAAGGAAGATTAGATGATGTTTATAAAATTGCTGGCCTAGTGCCCAGCAACAGTAGATGGTCAATAAACAGTTATGACATTATTTTCCCTTCTTAGAATACCCCATGCTCATCCTATATATTTTCTGTCCTCTGTTAAATACCTCATTCCAACTATTTCCTTCTCTCCCCTTCCCCCCTGCCTATTTCTTTTAACTCTGGTCTCTTTGATCTCTTTTTTAGGTGCTCATTCAACACTCCCTGTTCTTCCATGTTCTTATAAGCTTCCCAGTCCAACATATCCCCTGCCATCTGCCACCCACCAGCTTCTGAACTTGAGTGACCCCAGAGGGTAATGGGTTAGAAAGACAGCATGACAGGGTGCTTCAGCTCTTTCCTTCCATGTACAACTTTAGTAGCTTGCTGTTACCCAGACAGCTCCCATGGAAGCAATCGAGCATAGTGGTGGGCATGGTAGTTCTGAAATCAAGTTACTTGGGTTCAAATCCCACCTCTACCCATTGTTAAGTTAGTTCACCTCTAGACCTATTTCTTTGTGTAAACTGGGATTGCAAGAATACCTCATGCATTAAGACATTAAATAAGTAAATACATACAAAGTACCTGGCACATTGGTGCTTCATTAATGTCAGCTAGCATCATCATCACCATTATCACTATCATCATCCTATCTTAGGGACATTTAACTTCCCATGATTATATTTTTAACATTTGAGAGCAAACTTTGCTCTCAGGTGCTGGAACATTAAACTGAGGTGGAACTCTTCAGCAGCTCAGCAGCAGAATCAGTTTTCATACATTCTCATGGGTTTCAAACAACATCACCACAAGTTAGGGACCTCTGCATAGCTGGCGAGTTGGTTGTTTTCTGTCCTGTCATTTCTGGAAGGACACCAGAAGATGCCACTACCCAGAAGCCTGCATCTGAGGAACAGTCAAGCTGCTGAGCCAGAACATAATCAGTTCTTGCATGTTCATGACTCTCACTGAAGAGAAAGGGACAATCCAATATGATTATTCCTTTTCCTCTAGTTAATCAAATTCTAAGACACACTCCTGGCAATACTGTCATTAAAACTGATGGAGGCCAAAACCCAGCACACTGGTGTTGCCATATGTTCTATAATGATCTGAAATGGGGACTGATAATGAAAGCCTTTTCCCAGAAATGTGTTTTTTAAATGAGTTAACTGTGTCCAGGGCTAAGTGAGAAGATGAATTTTCTTCAGTGCTTAAAACAATATATTATTCTTGAAGCAGCCAGTGAGTTAACTATGAACAAAATGAGAAAGTCTGCAAGAACCATTTAGACTTCAAAAAGGACATTTTCAGAAAACATACGAGGAATTACTAGGAACAAAACAGCAGTACGACTCCATCTCCAAAGTCTGGATTGTAAAGATAAAAAATACTTGGCTCAGTCTATGAAAGAAAGGCCCACTGTGATAGGCATCTCTGTGTGGCCTGCAACTGCTTCTCCTGGAGGAAGCCACCCCCTCTCACTCCAGTCTACATGTTCTATGTGAGTCCTCTCTCTCCCACCCAGTCAAGATGAACAGGTGATTCAGGCCTAGACCTTGAGAGCATCATACTCTACTGACCAGAGACCTGTTAAGGGATGAGGATGTGACTTAGTTTGGACCAACAAGACTTAAGCCCACACTGCTGTTCAGACTTCTGGGAGGAGAAAAATCTAAGCTGGACTTAGATTTTTAAGGATGTTAGTCTTGCTGGCACCCATCTTTCAATCAAAAGCAAAGAGCTTATCTAAGAATAGAGTCAACAGAGGGGAAAACTGTGCGAAAGATGGCAAGAGTGGGCTTCTGATGGCAACATCTAAGCCCCTGGATCTAGCCTGCCTCATGTCTGCTATCCCTGGGGCTTCTCAAGGACAGACATGAGCCAGAAAGTTCCATTTTAGCCTAAGTTAGTTGGGCTGGGATTTCTGTAACTTGCAACTAAGAATCCTGGTTCAAGCTGACACGTAGGGTCTGTACATTTAAAAGATGTCACACAGTGAAAATTAACACTAATGCTCAGTTTCCAGAAACTGTGAAAAGGACAGGAATAGCAAGCTCTTGTTAGAACCAGAAAGGTCCTGGATTGAGAGAAAGGCAAACATTCCAAAAGCCAAGCCCCATGAGTAACTTTAATAGTGCACAGTGCTCCATGACAATGTGCCAGCCTATACTTGAATGGCTGGGATGCAGTTTTCATAGCTCACTTACAAGCTGAGAAAGAGGATGGATGTTACTGATCCGAATGAAAATAAATACCAGGCGCAGTTAAGCAGGTTAGCACAGTAACTGAAGGCTAAACATAGCAACTCTGTTTAAGGAGTAAAAATAAGCAGGGGTTTTCTGTAAGCTTAGGTAATTACTATTTATGCTCTCTCCTTATTAAGCCCACTATGATTCTGGCCTGTCCCAATTGTCTTTGAGCTGCTCAACCCTCCCTGAACTCAGAGGTAGTCTCTTAGCGATACAGCCTGACTCCAAGGTAAGTAATCCTTGCTGAAAGCTGGAGGTGTCGAACTTCTATGGTGGGGTTGTAACACAGCCAAGAGGAATACCACTTATTTTTAAATCTATTTTGCTGGCATTTTAGGATAAAAAAAATTAAAGCAAAGGGAATGAAACAGACTGTTGTAGGACCTTGGGTGACACTCAGAAATGAAAACAGGCCCTTTAGGGAAGAAAATATGGGCAAAAAACCCAAACAAACACAAAGAACAAGAAAGAAGAGTTCCAGATGGTGAGGTCTATTTGACTGCAAAGCAAAACTGTTGAAAATAGAGAATGTCTCAGGTAAGTCAATTACACAGGATAAATTGATAGGTGATCTTCCATTAAGATCCAGTTAGAAAAAAAAAAAAAAAAGATCCAGTTAGGATGGCATTCTGGAATGGGAAGACAACATTACTAGGCTCTCTCAGCTTTTGTGCCTAAAGAAGTCTAAATCATATTGACAAAAGAAAGAAAACAATTTTGATATTATAGATGAAAATCGTATGTTCAAAGATAATGATGAGCTGAGCCCCACAAGTGACCTGTATGCTCTTGCCTCCAAGACTATCCTACTTTTCCCCTTGTCCAGAACATCTTTGGTCCCCTGTCAGTCTAAATCCAACCCACCTTTTAAGATCAAGTACTATTAAAAAAAGACTTTTTATTTTGAAATATTTTCAAATGTACAGGACAGTTACAAATATAATACAAAGCCCAGAGAGAACTCTAACATACACTGCTTCCCCTGGAAACCCAGAGCCACCAATTTTAACATCTTGCTACATTTGCCATATCATTCTATCTACCCATCTATCTACAGTTTCTCTGTTCATCTGTCTTTTTGTCTATTTATCAATCTATTTTCTGACCATCTAAGTGTAGGTTGTATACATCATGCTCCTTGTATACTGCCATGTGCACTTTTTAAGAACCAGGGTATTCACTTATGTCCCCACCTTAAGTGCAGTTATCAAGTTCAAGAAATTTAACATTAATATACAGCTTAAAGTATACATTTCAATTTTTTCATATGTCTCAAAAATGTCTTTTGGGGCCTTTTTTCTCGCATTGTCACATCCTATCCAGGATCACGTATTGCCTTTAATTGTCCTTGTCTCTTTAATTACTAATTCTTTTTTTCCCTAAATTGGGGGTACATATATGCAACAAATTTTCCCATCTTAATCACTGCCAGATATATGGTTCATGGGGATTAGTCATGTTTACCCTATTGCAGGGCCTCCACCTTTGAGTACTAAAACATTCCCATATCCCCAAACTGAAACCCTATAACCATTATGCATTAACTCCCCACTCTTCCTGTTGCCCCATCCCTGGCAACCTATACTCTAATTGCTGTCTTTATGAGCTTGCATGTTCTCCAATTTTTCCTTTGTAGTTACCATGGGCTTAAACTTAACATCCTAAATCTGTAACAGTCTCATTTGCTTAGATACCAACATAACTGCAATGATATACACATAGCAAAACTAAGTTTCCATACCCCTCCATTCACCCACTTTTATGTGGTTATCACAAATTGCATGTTTACATATTAAGTGTCTAAAACCACTGCTTTATCATTATATTTTATGCCTTTACCTTTTAGATCCTGTAGGAAGTAAAGAGTGGTGTTACAAACCACAAATACAATAGTACTGGCATTTGTATTTACCCATGTTGCTACCCATAACAGAGATCCTTATTTCTTCACATGGCTTTGATCTATTCTTAGTGTCCTTTACTTTCAACCTGTGGAACTCTCTTTAGCATCTCTTGTAGGGCTGATCTAAAGGTAATAAGCTCTCTCATCTGGGGGATGGGTAGTAATACCTTTCCCAGTCTGCAAACTAATCTGGTAGCTTAGATCTCCTTTGGAGATAATCTACATAATGAGTTTAGAGAACAGCTCAAGGCCAGATTGTATGGGACATTCTGATCCTTACTGAATATCTTGTCTTGGGCATGTGCATGTGGCCTGCCCTAGGAATTTTCCTGTTTTTGCAGATATAAATGTACCTTGTTCCCTAAGAAATAGTTTTCTTACATCCCCAGGCACTGTACTGCATGTCCTACAGGCAGCAATCCCTTAGCAGGCAACCACTTGACTGCTACCCCATAGTGTTATGAGGTTGAGTTCTACAAGCTGCCTTCTATATACTCTGCCCCTCAGAGCTCAAGTTCATAACACTGTAACAGAAAGAATAAGGAGGGACTGATCCCTACTGAAGATTTCATGAGGTGACACAGAAGAGGATTCAAATCACGCACCAGAAAGGAAAAACTTTACATGATTTCCTTTTTGATATTGCTGTTCCTCCAAAGTTCCTCCTCCACTGCCCACTCCCCCCCAACTCTTGCCCCTCTTCTCCACCTAGCCAATAAAAATCCCCTTCATGTTTTAGTGGTTTTTACCTCAACCTCTATGCCCTACTGAGCAAAACCACAAAGCATGGTCCTTCGAGGTTGTGGTTCCACACCTCGCCTACTCCCACCCCGCTTTGCACAGACAGGGGCGCTCATTCCAGGCTCACAGCTACCCCCTGGAACCCAGTCAGCCCCGAGGGGAAAGCAGTCTTGGAAGGATCCTATCTTCTCCAGAGAAAAGGGCACAAAACACGCGGGTCAGCTCATCTGAGTAGGGGTAGTCTTCTCTTCTCTTCTCGTCGTCTTCTCTTCTCTCTCTTTTACTGCAAATTTTTGTATTTCCATGTGAATCTGTAGTAAAGCATAAGGCCACAGCAGCACAGAAATAGGGTCTGCTTGAAATCACGGATGGAGGTGCCCAATACACCAATTACATATTCATATTCTAGACCATGCTCTTAGGTTTCCGGTGAACACTTCTGCACATAGAGATCTAATTCTTCCCTAAGTGTGCTGAGTTCAGTGGGTTACACTGTGAACTTACTGATAAAAGGTGCACCAAAAATAAGGAATAAGGCAGAAAGTTGACTCTGATTGATTTTCAACAAGAGCACTCAGGTTATGGTTAAGACAGCATTGTATAGTTCAATTCAGAGCTAGTTATATTCAAAACATCAATGCAGTTTTGATTAAGCCTTCCTTTGTGTAGGTACTAGAATTGGTTACTAAATTGTACCTTTAAAAGAATAAACTCCAGGAGCTAACATTTATGGAAGCAGAAGCAGAGCATGAAAAATCAGCCAAGTGTGCAAAGAAAAATATAGCATGAAGAAGTTCTTTCTTTTGTAATGATGAATCAGGATACTTGCTGGTGGGTATATGACATAATTGATTCTTCCTGAAATTAAATGTAGAACTTAATAACTGGCTTGTGAGGCAGAAGGAATTTAAATCAGTATTTCCTCATAGACAAATAATATGCAGAAAGAGTCCTTACCCCAAACAGAAACTTAGGTGTTATATTAAAATTTATTACCAAAACTTCCCCTAACTCACCACAAGGCATAGGTTCTCCTTACTTAATTTTCCTGGCTACTCTGATTCAGGTTTTAAAGAACTATAATTCCCAAGAACTTTCCTTTTCCATAGAAAGTAAGAAAACAAACCTTCAGGGTACAGATTACATTTCAATTTAACAGTATATTTGGCATAGGGCTTTATATAAGAAGTTGCTACAGAATATTACCACAACAAATTCTAGTAAATTGCTAGATTGGGAGGGGAAAAAAGTACAAATGTGTCTTAATGATAAATTCTTGTTAGTGAGGGGAAAAAAACAACTTAAAAAATGTACCCTATTCCAATGATCAAATTCCAGCTTTTCATTCCTTTCAATATTTTTTTCTCTGTATACCATTCCTACAGTTCAAAATTTAAGTATTTTGCCATCTAAAATGTTGGATCCATGGAGACCTCTGAAAAAACCCTTGGGACACTGCAACAACTTTTCTTTCATAAGCCTAGTATTTGACAATTGGCAAAGCCTGAGAGGTAGGAGGCCTCCCAGCTAACAAGACAAAAAAGTCAGGCTATAAAATAACTAGAATTCCCCTTCCTCTACTCACAGTAAGCTGGATCAAGGTGGAACAAGGGAATGATAAGCTTTGAAGCAGAAAGAAGATGAAAGCGGGAGGTTATGAGAAACTCTGCCTACATAATATACAATTGCAAAGGCACTTCATTCAACCATACACATTGTGATTGAATGACCATGCCACTCATTAAATCTGCCTTGTACTGGCAGCAGTGCCTCCCTCAGTGTGTAGATATTATCTCCATTGCTGATGTAAGAGTCTTGAGGGGAGTATATATGTTGACTCTTTTTCATAGTGCAGTGGGAAAAGTGTCCTAAACAGTAGGTATTTAATGAATGTTTGCTAATTGACTGGGAAGGGACTGTTGGGTCAGATGCTAGCAAGTGTTACAGTGCGGTTAGGCCACATAGCTGCAAATATTCAACTGGAGGTGCCATGCTTCAAAGGAAAATATAAGGTGAAAATAAGTTTGTGTTTCACTGAGACTTTGAGATTTAAGAAAGGGCAGAAGAACAGAGCAAGAGCAATTGATGGGTGTTTTTCTGCTAATGAAATGCTTGGGATTTTCCTTTGGGAAAGTGTGGGGTCTAACTGCTGTCTTGGATGATTTTGCTGGTCATGTCAGCCACGGAAGTGTGGATCTTGTCTTTACTGGATTAGCATGTCCAGGATTCCAAGGTCTCCACTTCTTTTTTTTTTTAATTTATTTTTTAATTGCCTTTTTTTTTTTAAAGATACATAGATCACAAACAATGTTACATTAAAAAATATAAGGGGTTCCCATATACCACCCCCTCACACACACACACACCCACTCCTCCCACATCAACAACGTCTTTCAACATTGTGGCACATTCATTGCATTTGGTGAATGCATTTTGGAGAACTGCTGCATCACATGAATAATAGTTTACATTGTAGTTTACACTCTCCCCCAGTCCACTCAGAGGGTTGAGGCAGGATATATAATGTCCAGCATCTGTCCCTGCAACATCATTTGGGACAACTCCAAGTCCAGAAAATACCCCAACATCACATCTCTTCCTCCCTCTCCCTGCCCTCAGCAATTACCATGGCCACTGTCTCCACATCAATGATACAATTTCTTCCATTGCTAGAGTCATAATAGTTCTATAGTAGAATACCAGTAAATCTACTCTAATTCATATTTTATTCCTCTATCCTATGGACCCTGCGTTGATTCTTGACCTCCTGCCAGTTTATTTTCACAATGACAATTGAATATCATAAGTGCTGCCACGGGATGATTGAGGACATATTTCTTCTAATTGCACTTCACACAAAGGGTCAAGTAAAGAAAGGGAAGGAGGACACGTGTGGGGGGAGGGGAGAGGACTATTTCTCCCCCAGAGAAAGCAGAGCATTATGGGGACCTTGTGTCAGGAGGTCTGTTCTGAGACACAGTGTATGGAAGGAAATGGAAGATACGGGTTTCTCCTGAGAAATCGATTTGAAGATAAGAATTCCCTCTCATGCTTCATCTTTAGATTTGCCAAATTTCAAGCAATATTCTTCAGGTCGAGTATTTAGGTTTCGTTCCATGATGACAGACTTTCCAATTAATTCTCTGGTTACATCCCCTTTAATTCCCACCGGCAAATTTCACCTGCTTAAATCTTTGAAGGCTTTGAGTACAGTGTTGAACAGAATCAACTGAACAGGGCTTTGCTTAAAACCTAGGATAATTTCTATCCTATCTCACTTGCTTTAGTTACTAAATGCAATACAAAACTTCTTTTTAGTCTGTCTAGTCACAGTTTAACTTCTACTCTCACAAGTAATAAAAGCTGAAAAGGATTATACAATTGCTAAATTGTCGCTTTTTTCATTAGCATGAGGCAGGTGCTCTTATGAGAAGGTAAGGGATAGTGACGTACATAGGTGATGAAAGCAGTGTGTCTGAGGTTTCCAGGGTAACTGCTAATTATTACTGAGTAACTCTAATGTATCTCCATAAAGGTCAGGAGTTAAGGTTTTTCCCATTCTATATGCTGCTTTAAATGGAGCTTTTAATGGAAATTGGGTACAGAAGGGATGGAGAAGGAGACATAATGAACAGGAGAGAAAACTATATACAGCTCACGAT
The DNA here is from genome assembly GCF_030445035.2 of Dasypus novemcinctus. Taxonomy (NCBI): domain Eukaryota; kingdom Metazoa; phylum Chordata; class Mammalia; order Cingulata; family Dasypodidae; genus Dasypus; species Dasypus novemcinctus. The sequence goes on along the minus strand of NC_080674.1, from coordinate 151,445,119 downwards.
AATTGAACTATTTAAATTTCACATTCTTGGTTGGGGGAGTAGAAGGAAAAATTCAGAATAGCTGCTTAATGTAAAAACTGACTTTCTGATTTCCAAAATTTGGGCTTCCCAATTTTAATAAGATATCTGAAATAAACCCAAACATAGAAATCTGACTGGATCTACTCTCCTAAGCCCGAGAGAGCTCAGTTATATCTGTAACAGATTTTCTCTGCTGTCCCGAAGAGTTAGCATTTACTAACCTTCCTGGAACCCTGGACATTCCAGTTTGGAGAGGAGTTACCTGGTCATTAAACAAATGATTCAAATGGCCCAAATTTCATTTAACACACACTAAAAGCAGCACCGTTTTGGTGCTTAAAGCCATATTTGTCAATAGAATGACATTTCACTAAGAACCCGAGCTACTGAGGGGGTAAAAGTTTTAAAGGTTAAAAAAAAGAATCTTTTATTACAGAAAAAAAAAAGCTTTGAGAACAAAAGCATGGTGATTTCAAAACTGAGCAAATCTATTTTTAATTGAGCTTTTGAAACTGACCAAGCAATGCATGCACAAGTAAAAAATTCCAACACCACAAAAGGGTACATAATGAAAAGTCAGCCTCCCTTCAACCACAGACCAGTACTCCCATCTGCTTCCTTCAGTGACACTGCTTCATATCTTACGTCTTTCCAGAAATATTACAGATGGACACACATCTGTATGTGTGTACACCCCTAGATTTTCACATAAGTAGGAGCATATTATGCATACTCATGGTTTTCAAGTCTAGCTGCATATGAGAATCACCTAGGAAGCTTAAGAAATATTCCAAGACTCAGACCCCATCCCAATGAGCTTATTCAGAGCCTCCAGGGATGGGACCTAGGTGTTGGTATTTTTTGTTTTAGGTTTCCTAGTGCTGCTAATGTGCAGTCTGGGTTTGAAACCACACATGAACACTGCCCCATACCTTGTTTTTGCCCCTATTGTATCACTAAAAGTTGTTCCTTACCATCACATGCAGAACTACCTCACCCCTTTTCTGTACTGCTGTATAGTATTCCAACCCACAGCTGATTTAGATAGTCATTTATTGCTGGTCATTCCTGCTGTTGCCCCTTCTTCCACAAGGCAATGAGAGGGAATGAGATGGTCCTTAAAGAAGCTATTTTATCATTTTTTCTGGGCATTTTTGACACAATAGGGAGGAGCCCCATCACCAGCTGTCTTCGGTTTGTAAGGCTTATTGGAAGGCACACTGAAACAATGTCTTTGTGCTTCCTGGTTAAGGGAGGGGATGAGTACTGGAAGGAAACCTGACAGAGCAAATGCAGTCAGAGTTTTTGCATTTGTGACTAAGGTGCCAAATTTCAGAATGAGTTTTCAGAAACTGTTTTTCTTTTTGTCATAATGACAATCACATTTACACAGAGTCATAGGCTGGAAAGGAATTCCTGAGGCTAAATTATTGCTCAGTGAAGACTCAGGACTGCAATTAGATTCTCATCTAATTAGCGCAGTTCCAGTTGGCTCCACCTGTTGGCGAAACAATAGGGTGGGTGGCTTGACAAGGCTCCCAAGCGTAAACACCCAAACCAGCTGACTCGTGTGAACAGTTTGAAATCTATCTGGTAAGAGAGGCGCTTCTATTGATACCTGTGTTTTTTTAAAAAACTTATTTGTAGTTAATTCAGTTTCAGGTATTTTAATTTATTTTGGGATTGTTATTTCCATGTTTTAAATCTGAGTTGCTTTGTGTTATACCAGGATCAAACAAATTAACAAAAATAAACACTGAGTATCCAACTACTGCCACTACTGAAAGAAATCAACACTGGGTGTTTGTCCCTTGGTATGGGGCAGTTTAAGAGCAAATAATAAGGTAATAAAAAATAGTAGTATTCACCATTAATCAGGCCACTGACTAAGTACTATGCAGGCATGATCTTATTTGACCTGCACAACCCTGAAAGTAGGTTTTTTTATTATATTTATTATCATTATCATTACTACTACTACTACTACCACCAATTCACAGAAGAGGTTTAGTACAAAGAGGGCCAGTAACTTGCCTGAAGTTACACACTTATGAAGTGGCAGAGTCAAGGTTTGACCCAGGTAGGCCCACTACCAGATCGCATGCACTTTGCACAAAGGGGTTGTCAAGATACAACCCATTTCAATCTTCAGACAGCTGTGGCCATAAATTTACATGTAAACTAAATCTCTGTTCTCTTGAAGGATCTATGCTATAATAATACCACCCATATGAAAAATACATTTTCCCTCTTAAAAGTTTAGAATAGCACTT